>NW_013665642.1:731442-733208 GCF_000517525.1 Limulus polyphemus | reverse complement strand
AATGGACAACACAGAAATGTTTATTACAAGTTTAACATAGTAACAAATGTGTAATGTTTCGACAAAATTTTATTATCATCAGATACAAGTCATTTACTTAGACGTGTGAATGTATATACAGTATGAAACAAAGAAGTCATATGACTTTAGTAAAGGTGTGTCTTGGCACCTAGGGTGTTGGTTGAGAGTGAGGCTATTTTGTTCAATTAAGATGACTTCCTAAGTTTGGCATTTATTGGTGGTTGGTTCTTTATTCAAAATTAAGGCGTGTTTAACAGTTATACTACTATGTTGTTGGAGTTTAATGGTAATAAACATGGGAGTTTTTTTATTATGTCCAGTGAATCTGGTTTTAATTTTTTGTGGCTATAACATGTTATTCCTCTGGTGGTACAGCGATAAGTTTACGGAGCACGACATTTTTTGGCAGTAACAGGACGCGAGCCACAAGCCTCACATATACAGTCCGCCACGTTAACCACTGGGCCGCGCCCGACCCTTTGTAAAGCGAATAACCATCAAATAATTACCTTGTTCCCTTTGAAAGAAGTTGACATGAATAGTTTGAAACATATCTCGTTGAAAATAATGTTAGGGTTTATTAAAGTAAACGCTAGAAAAGAGAATTAAGCACACAGCCTGAAAGTGCGGAGTGCGATATTGAGATAACGGGATGCGAGCCATGAACTAATGCTTTGACTTATAGTTCAAGCATTGCTTCACAATTGAAAAACAACAGCAACAACAAAACAGCCACGGCAGTCTTTTATCTATTTATCTCCTTATCTTAATGATAAAACACACCAAGGCTCTAACTTGGGCAAAAAGGAAAACATATTTCAGATTTTATTATTTTATTTTGTCATAACTTGTTAACTAACTCGTCGATAAGTTTCAGTATTAAACAGTTAATGGTTAAATAAGTGAAAAAAGGGTTAGCTTGAATTAAAAAAAAATAATTGATTTTATTTTAAATGTTTTATAGAGGTATTCACTGAAGCAAATGTGGCTTTACAAATTTAGTTCTTTAAGTGAAGTAAAGAGCTTCAAACGCTACATAGAGAAACACTTCGTGTCAGTCAGAACACCTATTGTGGCTATTTTGTAACAGTTTTAGTCGATCAAGACACACTACCGTGAGTCTTGCGGCCAACAAAAACAACAACCTGCGGAGCTAACTGTGTGTTATTAACAGGAGTGATAGTTTGGCGATATTCCACCTTCTGTAGCTCGAACTGTGGTAAATTAAACTATCACATATTTTCAGTAAATGTGCTCTACTAAACTCTTACTTCACATACCGAATTGCAAAGCAATCCATTAAGAAATGCCTGAAATATAACGAGTTTCTTTCTATGTTTTTCTTCGTACCAAAAGTATGGAAACTTTATTTGATACCAAAAACATATTTAACTTTCATGGATTTTTTTCACATTTGGTACACTGCTAGATAGTTAAAACCTACAGTTAGGTGTCAAATGTGGTCTTAATATAAGTCACATGTGCAAAGATATTCAACAAAATCCGCTCAAATTTGACCAACATTTTTGTGCACACCTACGCAAAAAGTCACGTGAGCTATCGGTCTAACATTTTTAATACAGCTTTACCTAAAAGTAAAAGTGTACGGGATTAAAGCGGTTTATTTAGAGCAGCAAAACTATAAGGTGAAAGGACGTGCAGATAAATAAGTACTGGTTATGTCAATCAAACGCGATTATCAATTTCCAGCTCAAGTTTTCAAAAGAATTATATGGGTGAACGGT
>NW_013665642.1:706894-730497 GCF_000517525.1 Limulus polyphemus | reverse complement strand
AATTTTATAAAATTCTCTTAATTAAAGAGCGTTTAGTGTCACGTGATATTAGCGTGAATAATGTTGCTTGATACGGCTGTGCCGAATGCATGGGGGTGATGACAAGAAACTGTTATCTAAATTCCATGGCGTTACTATAATGGAAGTTATTAAGACTGTTTTAGAAAGGAAAAACTAACACCATATTTTTAAATAATTTGGTTGGTTCTGTTCTGAATAATGGGGTTGCGATCCTAAAGCTAATGTTGGTTACTATCGAGTGTCACTTTCTAATTTAGTATGGTTTGTTGGTGTGTACTGACAAAAAGTCATGATATATAATCAAAAACATCTTAAGTGTGAAAAAATGTACGGCCAAAAAAAGGGATTCAACGTGTGACTTAAAGGAATGAAATTAGAATCGGTGCCAAAACTTGTAGCTACAGTTATGACATTGATAAGAATTTTACAGGAAATATTCATTCATTAGTTAGCTAGGCCGCGTATTTTATTTTATCTATCATCATGCTCAAAGTTGAATAAGGAATTTGGCCTGGCTAACTAATCAATGAATATTTGATGTAAAATTCTTATTAATGCTATAAGTGTAGCTACCAATTTCGCCGCCAATTTTTATTTCATTCCTTTAAGTTGCTCCTTGAATCCTTTTTTCGCTGCACATTTTTCACACCTTAAGTGTTTTTGATTAGATATTACTAACAACTATATATTTTAAATTAGCATGTTAGCATACTACAATTGTACGTTGTAAAACAAATGTATCTGGGTTTCGATCTAAAGTCCTAGAAAGGTTATAAATGACTTTCAAATCATGCCTTGAAAATAATATACACGTCTTCTAAATTTCATTTACACTGGCTGCGTTTCAAAGTGGATTAGAAGTTAGAAACAAGTATGCATTATTAACCAATATCAGATGTGATTTTGAAAACAATTTACTTCACCAGAACTTTGTCCCCATTATTATCAGGCTACAGTCGCACTTCAATTTCCCTTTTTATGCCCATCAACTTTATTTATGTTGTAGTTATTCCTATAAGAAATTGACTCATACCATTGTAAATGTAACCAATTGCTGTTTATTACTGGTAAGCGATTTAGAAATATGTTTTGTTACTTGCTTGCAGCATATTACTTTCTTAATTTGCTTCTCTCGGTTTATTCGTTTTCTCTCATACCTTCTGGTTATCTCCTATTTTCGTTGTACTCATGTCTTTTGTATTACTTTTTTTTTCAAATTCTCTTCGAAGCGGCCTCTTTCTTTCTGATCTTACACCTGTTTCCCATATATTGGATTATAACATTTCATAACCATAGATATTCTTGTAATATCCATACTGGCTGAACTTAGAAAGGCGGTCGCTCACTTCAATCATTTCATAATGACTTAGAGTACTATAGTCCTCCAATTCCTTAGAGACTGACCAGAGATAAACCGCTTTCTCTAAACTTCAGCCAATGTTACGTTACTCCTATCTTCATAACAGTCCCGTTTCCGCAAAATCACGCTCCGCACAATGGAGTTATGGGTGTGTTTTAATGGTTACAGGCATATCTCACTATTCGAGTTGGAAGTAAGCGCTGTTGATTAGTTGGCTTTTCATAGTTATTAGCACACAGTTACAGAATGGGCTATCTGTGCTGTGCCCACAGCGGGTATCGAAATCCGATTTTGAACGCTATAAGCCTTCAGACTTACTGCTGAAGCATCGGAAAGCGATTAGATGGCTTCCTTCTAGTCTATCATTTAAAAAATAAGGAAGGTTAACGTAGATAGTTTTTATGTGTCTCACGGGAAATTTTGAAACAAATAATCCATTCTATTAGCAGTATTAAAAACTGTCAAAAATGTATTGGTACATGTAATTACCAATAACCTTGTAATATCGCACAACTTCTTTAGAAACTCATTTAAGAGAGGCCGATATGCTTTCAATGTTAACCCTTTTTTTTTCAATTTTATCTTTCAGTTCATTCGATTTTCGTCCACTGAAACTGACAGCATTTTGTGCAATTGACAGTAATACTTCTCTACACGATTCATCAGAATTAAAACCTTTTAAAACAGAAATAAATGAGACTAGGCTAAAGCGCATACTATCTTCCTTGAAAATTAACTGCACAAAATTCGTGTTACATTACTCCACTGAGAGGCTGTGGATACAATATGAGGAAAACTAAGAACAATCCAATGTCTGAATGATTATATTTTTACCTGACGAAATTGGTATTTGGTATTTTCAACCAGAATGGGGCCGAGTGCGGCTTACTAGTTATCATACCGGATTATGGTTTGTGTGCTCTTACCGCAAAAATAAATAAATAATATACAAAAAAAAAATCTCGTTCTACATGTTAGGGCCATGGGTGCGTTAGGAGAATGACGGTTAAATTGCACTATTCGGTTTGATGAGAGTAGGCCAAGAGTTGGCGGTGGGTGATGTTGACTAGCTATCTTTCCTCTAGTCTTTCGCTAAAAAATTAGGAACGCCTAGCACAGATAGCCCTCGTGTAGCTTTGCACGAAATCCAACTAATCAAACAACCATTCAGCCTGAACATCATCTTATGCCTAAACGGCCACATCAGAGACCTCTAAGATTCACTCCGGCATAACCATCCTTAATTTAAATTGCTGACCAAAAAAGAGAGAAACCAATCAGCAACATATGCTACCCATGTAGCAATTTTTAACCAAGTTGTGAAATTGACTGTTATAGTTATAATGCACCCATAGCTGGTAGTGTGAAGTGTTCAGCGGTATATCGTGGCTCGAACTCTGGAACTTCATATCAACAGCCACATACACTAGCCATTAAGCAGCGCTCAGCCCTAATATCTAGAACTAAATGAAATTTAAATGAGGTAACTATGATATATATGACTAAAGAATATTTGATTTACTTCCTTTTTGTAACATTTTTTAATGATTTTATTAACGTCAGGTACCTAAGTTGCACTTTAACAAAAATCATTTTCCGATTGATTTTATAAAGGAAAAAATAAATCGCTGTTACCAATAGATTGTTGCAGTATAATAGTAAGCCTTAATAACAATCACTCATTTTCTCGTCACTCTTCAAACAAAATTCCCATTGCCATTGTTCGATTATTAACAATTGCTGTCGAGTTGAAATTGTTCTTTAGTATTTATTTGAAAACATGAATTAGACACCAAAGGCTTAAGTGAAAACCGACAAGAAGAAAACGTGGTCTGGAACCACACATCACCAGTCTATCGATTTCATTCTGAATGAAATTCAGCACTTGTCTAAATTCGATTATCCACGCCTCCTTGCGCTTCTATTTTCCGTTTCCAGATAGACACCCCCTCTCGCCTTTCTGACTACAGAACACCACTATGGATAAAATGAAGTATGTTGTTAAACTTCAAACCAGAAAGAGACAAAAATCGAACTTTATTTTTGTTTAAACTTTATATCAAATATATTTATTCAGCTATTCTATTGTTAAATGGTCTGTTAACCACGTTGCTTTTTTAATGCATGCCATTTAACCTTAAGAAATTATGTTTTAGGCCAAACTTTTAAATGCATTCTCTGGTTGCAATTAATTTAATTGTGGATTGAATTTCTTTCTTCAGTTAAGATTTTTTTTAATTGAGCCTCTTTTCCGCTACATTTTTCTTTACCACCGCCTGCAATTTTTTACTTTATCTTTTAATAACCTTTTCTACATTTTAGCACTTCTTTTTTTTATGGCAACAGTTCATTTATTTTTGTCCCTCTTTCTTAGGTTTATTATTATTATCATTTATAAATCACGTCATTTTCTGCTCTTCACGTTATTACTTTCTCTCATTTTTCTTTGTATTACTAATATTTCTGTAACTTCTTTTCCCAGTTATTATTTCTTCATGTTTTTATTATCTCCTCTTATATCTTTATTTCTTCTCTTATATATAATATCCAATTTCTTTTATTCTATATTCTTCTTCTTGTCTCTTTCCGACTTCAACCCCTCTTATATAATTCTCATGTATCTGCCCATATTTTTTGTATTTTCACTTTTCTCCACGTATATGCTATAGTGCTTTCTATCCTCCTGCTCAGTTTGTTATAGCCTCTTAAACACTTTTATTTCTTGCTCTTATTCTTCTATGGTTCCATTCTGCATCTTACTTTGTTTGCTACTGTTCACCTTGATTTATGTTTTTTAATCATCTGCTACGTCTTTTTTGCTTTCTTCTTAGTTTCTTTGTAATTTCTTTTTGTGTATTGTAACTATCGTTCTCTTTTTTTCATTAATTCTCTCGTGAGGAATGCCTAATTACCAAAAGTCCTACCCAAATAAAAAATAAATTAACAGACTAATAAACAATAACCTTATATTTTGATTCCTTACTTATAAAAGTACTATGATTTTGTAGAAAATGTGATAAGCCATGAAACCAGGCAATTTAAATTTTAATTTCTATGCATAGTCTCATAAAGACACGCGTAGAGAAACTATTCTGCAGTGGGGTGCTTATAAAACTGGTTCTTAGTAGCTTCTAGTATTAGTGTTTTGAAGGGCCTTTCCTCATGCAAGTTCGTCTAATTTCAAGTAAAATAAAACGACGTTTTACATCCCTTCCTCGAAAAATATTATTAGGTCGAAAAGGATCTGTTCAACGAACACCCCTGTATTATATTTCATTCCGCAAGGTTTCTGCTGGATATAAATAATCGTTTCGATTACACAAGCCTGCGAATTTAAACTTCATAAAAGTCGTTTTGGTTTTAATAATGGGTTTTCCATAATTTAGCTACGCAGATTTCGAAAATAATATTACTTTTTTTTTCTATCACGTAAGGATTTTGTAAATCGGGAAGATGAAACTCTTAGTTAGATCAAATTATTATTTCGTTTACCACAAGGAACATTTTTATTATTATATTTGTTAACAAAAATACAAACAAACTGAAGAAAAGGGAAGAAAATTGATGTCAAATGAACATGCATCCTCATCCATCCTGATTTTTTTGTGAAATCTACGTCTTTTAGTTTCATAACTACGTGTTGTGGTCTTTCTTTTATGTATTACGTTATGACGTTTTGTGAAAAAAATATGTATGTGATGGAGAAAAATGGATATCATTTTCGGATTCAGCGTACAAGAATTTCTGTAGAACATGTAAAAATTTCAAGACAATAAAACCATCGCAGGCCTGTGTTGTTACTATGTATTTAAATGACCCTATTTTCCGAGGAAATGCTAGAATCATCTGTTTTTTAGTTTGTTGTACTGAAATTAGTATGAGATCAAAGTCTAATTGGAAAATTGTTAGAATGTTGACCTACCCAAAATAAACCACTATTGAAGTATTTGTAAACATGTTTATCGTGTATTATGTAAAACTTAATGTGTAAGGAAATTGAGCTAATCTATATAACTGTGATTTATGAATATAAGTTTCTTCTTTCTGTGGTGCTATAATATTGATTCTAAACTCATTCTTTGATTTGGATGTGTGCAGGTTTCTACATAGCACGTGGTCATGAAAAGTTTTCGAGTTGATCTTCCTTCAAGTAACCTTTGTTTCTTTGTCTTTCTCAGAGTTAGGTGGTACCTGGTATCGCCTGATATGAACATGGCTAGCATGAGACCTTGCGTAAAGATAAGGCAATGCCCTCTCCTGGATGTACAAGTAGTACCTAAAGGTTTCAGCCTTATCTTTATGTAATGAGCATGACCATTCACATAGTAGCATAGTCTCACTAGATAAAAGCAAGGATTAGTGTTAAATAGAAATATTTTATTGTTTTTGGTTTGATGTGGCCTTTATCGAGGATTCAATAGAAATACAATAGAGAAGTAGCAGTCCCAAATAAAACAGTTACACACTCATTTTGTTAAGTGTTTCATTTTGTTTATCATATTTTGTTCAGTCTCTTTGTGGTATTTAGCATCTAATCAAAAACACCTTAGGTGGGAAAAAAGGTGCCGCCAAAAAAGGATTGAGCATGCGACTTAAAGGAATGTTTGTTTCTTTTTAGTTTAGCACAATGCTAAACAAAGGACTATCTGTACTCTGCCCACCACGAGTATCAAAACCCGGTTTCTAGCGTTGTAAATCAGCTTAAAGGAATGAACTCAAAACTGGTGGCCAAACTTGTAGCTACACTTATAACATTGATAAGAATTTTACAGCAAATATTCATTCATTAATTAGCCAGCCCCGTTTTTTGTTCAACTTGGGACATGATGGTGGGTAAAACAAATTACGCGGCCTAGCTATCTAATGAATGGATATTTACTGTAAAATGTTTATCAATGCTATAAGTGTAGCTACCAGTTTGGCCGCCAATTTTAATTTCATTCCTTTAAGTCGCACTCTCAAACTTTTTTGCCTCACCTTTTTTTCACACCTAAGGTGTTCTGATTAGATATCATGACTTTTTGTGAATACACACCAACAGATCACAGCAAGTAAGAAAGTGACACTCGATAGTAACTAATATTAGTTTTAGGATCGCAACCCTATTATTCGGAACAGACCTATACTTTACAGAACCAACCAGATTC
This sequence comes from Limulus polyphemus, assembly GCF_000517525.1. Classification (NCBI taxonomy): domain Eukaryota; kingdom Metazoa; phylum Arthropoda; class Merostomata; order Xiphosura; family Limulidae; genus Limulus; species Limulus polyphemus. The sequence goes on along the minus strand of NW_013665642.1, from coordinate 723,969 downwards.
TTTAAAATATATGGTGTTAGTTTTCCTTTCTAAAACAGTGTTAATAATTTCCATTATAGTAACGCCATGGAATTTAGATAACAGTTTCTTGTCATCACCCCCATGTATTCGCCACAGCCGTATCAAGCAACATTATTCACGCTAATATCTTGTGACACTAAACGCTCTTTAATTAAGAGAATTTCATAAAATTTAGCAAAATTTGTGCTTTGAAGTTGGCAATGAATAATTAATAATAACCGTTCACCCATATGATTCTTTTGAAAACTTTAGCTAGAAGCTGCTAATCTAGTTTGCTTGGTCTAACCAATACTTATTTATCTGCACGTCTTTTCACCTTATAGTTTTGCTGCTGCTCTAAATTAGCCGTCTTTAATCCGAATGAAAAAAACTAAAAACGGTCTACCTTTACTCTTAGTTGAAGCTGTAATAAAAATTTTAGACCGATAGCTTGAGTGACGTTTTGCGTAGGCGTGCGCAAAAATTTTGGTCAAATTTAAGCGGTTTTCGTTGAATAACTTTGCACGTGTGACTTATAATTATACCACATTTGACATATATATTGACACATTGTATCAAATGTGAAAAAAAAATCCATGAAATCTAAGTATGTTTTTCTATCAAATAATATTTCCGTACTTTTCCGAAGGAAAAAAAAAAGACAGGAAAAATGTCAATCAAACTTGGAGCTTTTATATCTCATGTATTACGTAACGGATTGTTTTGAAGTAAGGGTCCAGTAGAGCACATCCACTGAAAATATATGTAGTTTGTATTACCACAATCCGAGCTACAGAAAGTGGAAAATCGTTAAGCTATCATTCCTTTTGATAACATACGGTGTGTCTTGCAGGCTGTTTTGGCCGCACGACACACTATAGTGTGTCTTGATAGTCTCAGTTAGAAAGCGTTTTGAGTATTGCTCTGCAATTCCATCCATATCTTAAACAAATTTCCTGTTTGACTGACTTATTCAGATCATTTGAAAATATCCCAGAGTGAACAATAAACAGAGAAATTTTGGTGCCGCGACCAGGATTCGAACCTGGGTTATTGCGGAGTTTGCTATTGACTGTTGAAATGCAAACTGCCTTCAACCTTTATTTTAATTCTTTGGTTGTATTTTTATAGTCCTTCTTCGTTTTGAAATGACATTTTGGATGACAACAAAGATGTACGACTTAGAGGGAGAGTCAGTCATTGAGGAGAGATGGCTCTTTAGGAGAGTAACCATGTTTAAGAGAACTGCTTGTTTGTTTGTTTGTAATTATGCACAAAGCTACACAATGGGCTATCCGTGCTCTGCCCACCACGGGTATCGCCACTGCTGCTTCTATCAATTTAAAACACGTAAATCGAAGAGATACAGACTTTAATTTCTCTAAAACGGTTTTATAACGTTTGTGTTATCACTGCAAATGACATTATTTTACCAATATTTCCAATTAGTTCCCCTGTAATGGATCATTCTTCCTTCTTCTATAATAATAATAAAAACTGCAACTGGTTTTAAGTAAAAATGTCTCAAATAATGGTTTACTTTTCGAAACTATTTTCTACTTTTAATTCCTTCTCCTTGCCCCTCTCTACTTACCGTAACATGCGTACTTGTGTGGAACAGATGTTGCTTTATTGTGTTTATCAGTATTTGTATACACTACTAACGGAAGTCACTTTGGGTGGAACAGATGTTGCTTTATTGCGTTTATCAGTATTTGTATACACTACTAACGGAAGTCACTTTGGGTGGAACAGATGTTACTTTATTGTGTTTATCAGTATTTGTATACACTACTAACGGAAGTCACTTTGGGTGGTACAGATGTTACTTTATTAGTGTTTATCAGTATTTTTATACACAACTAACGGAAGTCACTTTGGGTGGTACATATGTTACTTTATTAGTGTTTATCAGTATTTTTATACACTACTAACGGAAGGCACTTTGGGTGGTACATATGTTACTTTATTGTGTTTGTATCAATAGTTTTACACACTTCTGACGGAAGGCACTTTGGGTGGAACATATGTTACTTTATTGCGTTTGTATCAATAGTTTTACACACTTCTAACGGAAGGCACTTTGGGTGGAACATGTGTTACTTTATTATGTTTATATCAATAGTTTTACACACTTCTAACGGAAGGCACTTTGTGTGGCACAGAAACACAGAAAAGAAATTGATGCAGTTCAATATCTCACACGTGTCAATCAATCCATATTTTCCTCATCGGGTCACCTACTTGTACTCAATTAACGTATTGACTTTTATTATTATTATTATATTATTCTTTAGAATTATAAAGTTTCTGAATAAAAATATTAGCTTTTCACAGCTATAGAAAGTTATACGAAAAGTTGATATAGACATACAAGTGGTGTTTACAAGAAAATGGTATTTCCTTTTGGAAAACTGTACAATCATCAAAGGTACGCCCCGTATTAAGGGTGTGATCAATCAAATGTAACTTCTGAACGTAGTCCCCAATAATTAAGTTTTATACTTTCATTGAGTGAAGTAAAAAAAAAATGTTTTCTTCTTTAGAGAAACATTATTTATTTATAAGATGTCTAAAATACTCCAGTCCGCGCTAAGTACGCGGAAAAGAAAAAAAAGATAATTTATTTTCTTCCAGAAAAAAGTAGTGTCAGAGAAAAGATGGCTCTTAACGTAAAAGTAAATATGCAACTAAACCAGCTAGTGAATTCGAAAGTAAGAGCTTCGGTCAACAACCAAGTAACTCATGTTGACCGAAGCTCTTACTTTGCCAAGTAAATCATGTTGACCGAAGCTCTTACTTTGTGAAGTAAATCATGTTGATCGAAGTTCTTACTTTGCCAAGTAAATCACCAGTATAATCCCAAAGTACACCCTATCCTCTGAGAATGAAATTATGGAACTTATATAAATTTTATTTTACTAAATTTCACTAGAGTGATGAATTTTCCGCGGTGAGTCGACTATGGTACACCAGTGTGTTTAGAATGATTACTGGCAAACTTCAGCTTTGAAAAATTCAGTTGAACACCTGGGGGTCATTAGTAGAAATTTAATCCAAAATGTGACTTATATAATCATCCCAATGACGTCAAAGTTCCGGTTCTCCGTTGTCATGACGATGCATATATACTCACACCCATAATGGAAAATTCTATGCGTTGTTAATTATTTTTCTTTTCGAACTTCCTACATTTCGTACAGATAGCACCTGATAAGGTACTTGATTCTATTAACTACAGAAAATGTAAATATAAAGCTGTTTTCATTGGGAGCATTCATAATTTTTTTTGCATAATGATAATAATAATAATAATTCATACATACATACATATATACCTCTAAAACTTGCAAAAATCCAAGTATGGACTGAAGCAATATTTACTTTAATCTAACGTTTGTTACATGTACTTTGAAAGAACGTGTGTTAGATAATTGAAAAACACAGGAAACAGAGTTGATAAAATATCCACACCTAATTATCTATACTTACAGTTCTTATCATAAAAGTATTCTCACACTAAAATACTTCAGAAATTTAAACCATATATTAAAATATCCGTATAACTAGAGATGCAGCAAACCTAAACGAGATAGGAGATTATCCGTGAGTATTTTTGCATGAAAAAGAAAACAACAACAAAAAACAAATAATAAAGCTTCAAAAATAATTATAACAGGATTAAGGTCGTGTTAATGATGATAAGCACACGCGTTAAAATAAATTTTGATCAGAGTAAAACGTAGAAACAGTTATGTAAAAAAAGGTTAAAAATGAAAAGCTAATATTAAATACGATAACAGTTGTATGAATTATATCATACCAAAAGAAAGATGAAAACAAAAGTGTTGATGATAAGCGAATGCGTAAAATTACTTTCAAGTTGACTAAATTATAGAACTTACCGCATGCAATAGTTGATTTATTATCAAAATTGCTCAGAGTTCGCAAAGAAAATAAGTTATAAAAATTTAGAAAAAGACGAATTTTTTGGATGATTAAGTGAGTAACTTTAGTTTCAAAAATCCAAGTGGTATTAAAACTAATATATGGAATTTTAGTACTCTAAATATGATCATACTGCCTGATGAAGCTACTCACTCAGAAACATGTGTAAGAAATGCTCATTTACTCTCTTGAAATATAAAAACAACAGACAAAGAATTCCACTTTACAATGTAACGTTTTTATAAAGAATTTTTCTGACAATATTTTTTAGAATATTTGCGATTTTACAAAGTTAGGTTTCTTACTGGTGTGTGCAACCAGGGCTGACTTTTAAGATTCAGTTGAAATAGCATTACTATACTTTTTTCTAAATACTTTTTATTAAAGTTATAACATTACCAACACAAAGCTTGATTTGAAAACGATAAGGAGCCCCGAAATCCTTGACGAATAGGAAAAAAATAATAATAGTTTCTAATAAATTGGATATATAACATTGGATGGGTGTATGTTTATGCATAACTTATTCGACATATCCTAATTGGCTGTTACCTACTATACACTGGCACAAATTGTTGATACCAATAATAATGAGTAATTCGCAAAATAAATAAATGGCCATATCTTCATAAAGGTGAAACAAAAATTTTTTACAAGAAAGAGACTTGTATATAAACGTACAAAAATTGGGTTGTTACTCAAAAATAAAATGAAGAAGAAAATACTGAATTTCAAACCAATCAAGAAGAAAACAGTCACTCAAACAAAATAAAATTTTCATATTTAGACAAACACAGTTACATCTCCACATGATGGGAAAGATCACGAGAAATCACTACATCCAGAATATGAAATATTAATTTAGGTCATTCGACAAACTTAATACCTCCGTGGATCAAGTGAATTTTTTACCACCAGCGCTGAGTCACTGACGGTTATTTATCACTTTAATCACTGTAATGAAATGCGGAGTCTCGCAGATTACGGTGACTGTGACTCTTCGACGATCATCGTTTCCAACGTTGAACATTGCTTCGTCTCTTCTAACGCGTAATGCGCGTGAACCATTTTTGAACAGAATTGTCACCGGTGATGAAAAATGGATTCTCTATACGAATATTAAACGCCATAAACAATGGCTCATTCCTAGACAAAAACCATTTCCGACCCCAAAAATCTGGAATCCATTCGTAGAAAGTGATGCTTTGCATTTGGTGGAACATCAAAGGAGTAGTTCATTTCGAACTCATCAATCCACAGCGAGCTGTCAATGCAGAGATCTATAGTCAGCAACTGGAACGTTTAAATCAAGCCCTTCATCAGAAACGCCGTTCACTCGTCAATCGGAAAAGTGTTCTTCTTCTCCACGACAATGCCCGTCCACATGTGGCACGTTTGACTCAACATAAGATTATGGAGTTGGGTTGGGAAGTTCTCCCCCCCACCCACCATATTCTCCAGATATGGCACCATCAGATTACCATCTCTTTCGTTCGCTGCAACACCATCTTAATGGGAAAACGTATGCAAATGTGAAAGGGGTTAAAGAGGACATCGACATGTTTTTTGCTTCAAAGCCAAGTGATTTCTTTAATCATGGCATTAATAACCTGATTGTAAGATGGAAAAGCATCATCGATAAGAATGGAGACTATTTCATTTAATAAATGTTTTGTTTTGATATATAAGTTGTTCGGTTTTTTCATTTAAAAAAAGCGATATTAATTTCATTGACGACCTAATATTACCACTATTACACAAGTTTCAAGAAACTTCCTGAACGATACTGATTCATCTGAGCGTAGTATATGTTTTATGCCTTCATATAGATGAGTGATATCAAATACTAATGTAATGGTAACAGTGTAACATTTCAAGATATATTACAACAGTGAAATTTCGAGTACTACAACAGCGACAAACACATATACCCGAATATTCAGTCTGCAATAGCCGATAAACGTAATGGGTTATTGAAGCGAAATGAAGAGAAACTTACTGCTTAATAGTAACGAAAAGAAAGGAACCTACGAAAAAAAAATGTGTCAAAGTGCTTAGATTCCAGAAGTTGACAAAGTGTTTTTTGAATTTTTTTCAACAACTATTATTGTAATTCAAACGATACATTGTCTTCCTAGAAACGAACTAGGATTTATATGAAGGTTAAAAACAAAACAATAATGTTAATTAGAGTTTATAAGTCCTCAAACATAAAGTAGTAAGGATCTTTATATCAAAACTTTATAGTGTCTGAATAGCATGAAGAACGGTTGGTAATTTCTGGTCAACGTAAAATGCATAAGTACGAATTAAACATGTTTATGAAAGAAAAAAAAATCCGTTAGAACGACCAACGTTCCCTGATGGGAAAGCAGTAGATTTACAGACTTATGACGCTAAAATTCGGGGCTGATTCCCCGCGGTGGACACAGTAGAGACCCCAATGTGGTTTTGCTGTAAACCAAAACGAAAAAAAGAAACAGAACGATCAAATTCATAGATAAATTATAAGATAATCTTTATTAATGTTATTGATTTATGACTTAATATTACATAACACACTCGAATTGTGGATTAGTCTTTCACTGATACTTCAAATTTCTAGGTTTCGTAGCTGTCGGTAAGGTAACTTGTGCTTATATAAGCCATTCTGTTACAGTAACTATTTTGTTTTAAAGAAACTCTGGCATTCTACGAAAGAGGATAGTAATTTATTATTCATGTTAGTTATATTAAATCTAAAAAAAAACATCTAATCGTCCCTCTAAATTACTACTTTAATATCAGCATTTAACATCTTTCAACATTAATCTGGACTCAGTAGTAGTGGGTCGGACTGTTGATCCAAGGTTCCGTGGTTTGTGCTCCGTTACTGCTTAAATAAAAAAATAAAATAAAACAGTATTGTGTTCGCACTTTGGGGCTGTAGATACGTTATAAGAGTAACGATGAAATCTTGCTATTCGATTAGAGTAGCCCACGGATTGACGCTAGGTGGTGTTGAGTAGCTGCCTTCAGTCTAGTTTAACACTTAAAAATTAGGGACGGCTAGCGTAGATAGCCCTAGAGTAGCTTCGTTCCAAATTCAATAAACAAACAAACAAATCAACGTTAGCCACACAGTCATTTAAAGAATAGGCTTTCAAGTTCAGACACATTTGAAAAACTATTCCTTTTGTAAACAAAAGTCAGTGGTGCACGCCATATAAACAATTACTATAAAATTTTTAACTATCAATCTGCCGCCTATTGCACGATTGGGATGCTGATATATAATTTTTGAATAACAGTGGCTCTGTTTCCTAGCAACCATCACGTAATAAAGTGATCTTATAGCACTTCCAGAATTTGATGCTTTTCAAAATAGAGACAAATGTTTCTATAAGGTGTTACTAGAAAAAATTGCAAAGAAAAACGATATTTAAGGTAAAATATATATATATCTATAAAAATTCTGCAAATATGTAATAGCAATATTATGATAACACAATGATTAATGAGGAAAATAATTCTATCTAATCCTGAGTACTTATCTCAGGTGTCGCTGTTGAAAAGAGTTCTTTATATTCAATTGATTGCGGATTATAAACTTATTCCACAACAAATTGAGAAAAAAGATTTTACAATTGCGAATTGGTAATAAAGAATTATAATGTTCGTTACGTCAGCATTCCAAAAAGTTCTCATTTTGTTAACATGAAATCTCTCTTTACTTTAACTTGAATTTAAAACAAATCACGTGCATTCACGCATATAATTTGGGCATTTATTAATTTAACCAACAGAGAGTCATTGAGGAAGGCCTGGTGTGATCTAGTGGTTAGTATGTCCGGACTGTGAACCAGAGGACTCATGGTTCATGATCCACTGACACAAAAAAAAGGCTCCTTACTTTGGGGCAGTGGGTACTCTATACGAATGACAGTCGAATCCCACTGTTCGTTTAAACAAGAACAGCACAACAGTTAACGGTGGGTACTGTTGACTAGCATTTTCTCTAACCTATCACTTCAAAATTAGAGACGGCTATGCACAGATATGTAGCTTTGAGCGATATTCCGAAACATACAAACCCTATTGCTTATGCCCTCCAGTGGCACAGCGATATGTCTGCGGACATACAAGCCTAGAAACTGGGTTTCGATATCCGTAGTGGGCAGAGCACAGACAGCCCATTGTGTAGATTTGTGCTTAACTTCAAACAAAGAAACAAACCTATTGCTTATATATATATATGTTATTTTTAGGCTTATTTTTGAATGTAGTTTTCAAGAGATTTCGATCAAAGCTAACAAAGTTGTAAGGTATCCATTTTTAAGAGTATACAGATACCTTAGGTATAAATGTATCATGAGTTTGTTTTCTTGTGATCTGTGTCACGACTAGTTCGCACGGCTCTTCGAAGTCCTATGGTAATGGACCTAAATAAAATACTCTTTTATTACCTTCCTAATTACTGTTTGTAATCTTACCTGTGTTCATATCAATTATTCTAACACATTTAATGAATGCTTTTGAAAACTGAACAATATAAGAATCCAAGATTTTGTTTTCTATCTACCTCATTCCATAACTGCTTACAAGTAAAAATCAAATTATAATATAATTTACTCGCTTGAGAAGTATTTAGTCATTTTATATATATTTTTTTCTAAATAAAGATAAACATCATTGTCTATAGAAACCAATGCACTTTACATACATTACGCTGTTGCACCTAAGTGTTAATAACTCCCTGATACAACAAGAAAAGTTTTAACAATAGCTAAATCTGTAAAAAACAAGACATGGTATATTGCATGAACTAAATAGACTATCATTAGAGCACTACAGTGTTCAAGTTAGAAAAATAGATTGGGATTATAAAGTCTACTAAGAACATTAAACTTTCTCGCCCAGCGAATGCTTATTTGTCACTTTGTTTCTTTTCAGGAATTGCCAGAGTTTTTAGAAAATACATCAAGGTTTGCTAGATTTTTGGATTGGAAAAGTGTTTATGTTCCAATGTGTCTAACGAAGGTTCTCGACAGTTGACAAAATAATTCTACTGTTTGAAACGTTAGAGATTCTTCTGTTTAGTACCTGCTACAGTTTCATCTACCAATGGCAAGGCATGCATACAATTTCAGTAATCTTATTCCAAAATTTTGCAAATAACTTCTGAATCAAAATCATCACTAGGTATTTCAACTCAAATGTACTGATTTTAACAAAAGAAAAAATGTTATTGTATTTAGATAAATCATTAAATGTACTTACAGGAAACATTTTATACCACAAATTCATAAAATACTGGCTTTTTGAAGGATTTGTAGTGATTGGTTTATAAGTCCCAGGTCTATCCGAGTCTTGAAATTGGAATTTTATTTCGAATTTCAGGTTTAACGAGTATTTACTGAAATTAATATCTAAATGTTTTCATATTTATATCATTAATTGTTGAAAAACATGCGTTTGTTTAAATTAGTTAGACTTAATGACTGGAATTTCATTGAAAACAGAAAATTATTTTAATAGAAATAATAATACTATTAAAAAGGACCAGTAAAAGAAATGAAAAGTAGTATTTCTTTCCTTGTAGAATGCACGGGTAGTACATCGATTTCAAACTATAGAATAATCATAATCTAAAAAAACAACAACAAACCATTATTTGTAGTTTATTTAAAAAATGCAGGAATTGACTGAACATTTTCATCAAGAGGGGTTTGGTTTGAAAAAATGATTAAATCGTTAATTTGTGAGATGTTAAAAGATGAAAGCGTTGAGTAAATACCTGTATCCCAGAAATAAATCACTAACTTACAGGGCATAATAAAGGTAGAGTAAACACCTTCATCGAGTGAAATCTAGTTGCAAGATCCAATCAAATCATCACGTTGTGGATAGTGGATATGTGCTACGATTGAGTAAACATTTATATCAATTCAAATCTACCTACAAATAAAATAGATTGAGTTCATAAAACAGTTGATACATGATACAAAAGTTAGCATAGACATACAAATAATTATTGATAGCATAGAGGTATAAGAGGCGGAACATAACCGAAGATTTACCATCCCCTTTAAGTTGAAAATGTCCATTTTAAATTCAAATAAAGAAAAATAAAATACAAAAATTATAAAAATACATCTAATATCAAGAAGTCTGATCTTATTATGTGAGAATTACTTTGTTTGATATGACAACTACTTTGCCATCCTCTTTATATTTCGATAATTAGATTTATCCTTTTCGCTTTAACATAGTAATTTTACATCCTCTCTCCATTAATGTGTAAAGAAAAATATTCATCACCTGAGAATCCTGTGGAATAGATAAATAAGTGAGTCGTCAATTTGAAATAAATCAACACAATCATTATTTAAAAAAAACTATTCCGTCTTTATTAAGTTGCTCTTTCTGTAACTTTATTTATGTAGTAGTTTCAAGAAACATTTTTTTGGACGCTGTTGCTGAAATTATCAGCGAAAATTTTCAATAGCCTAGAAGAGAAAACCTCGTTTTTTTATTAGAAATAGATACATTTATAAAAAGCAGTTTTATGAAAGTATTTTTTGTTGTTGTTGATAAATCTACAATTAAAGCCAAGTATATGGAAATATTTCTGATGGCTTAAGGATATCAAAGTGCTGTAAACATTACTTGCTGATAAAATATTCTGTATGAATAAACCAATTAATATAATGAAATATTTTATGTATCTATTCCCATGTTAACGAAGTGTTCCTTTTATATATTTCCAAACATGCTGTTTCTTTAAACCTTTTCAAGCACTAATTTTTCTACTATTGTCGATGGAAAAACAAAACATCAAAATGTTCATTTTTCTTCACTATGTTAATAAAAATACTTAATATTTTACACTATTTCATCTCTATTTATCTTTTGGATTAATACTTTGTTTGTTTGTTTCATAATTTTGCGCAAAGCTACACAAAGCTGCGTATAGTTGCCCCTAATTTTGAACTGATAAACTAGAGAGAAGGAGATGATGAACAGCACCCGCCGCCAATGCTTGACAACCACTCTTATAGCGTACCCACGGCACCAAAGTACGAAGCGTATTTTAACGGCGAGGTGCGAACCACGATCCTTCGGATTGAAAGTCCGTGCTAATCACTAAGCCAAGCTCGGCCTATTAGCCAATTCACTGCGGCTGGTACACATATAGATTCTTGCTCTTAAAATCCCCGCGTGAGGCCCTTTGTCATAAATACTTGTGCTAATGTTGTCCATCGACATTCCACTATATTGTGTAGAACATACTGAATGAGTAAACGAGTCATTGTCAAGAGAACCATCTTGGACGACCGCGGATTTTTTATGTTAATTACAACAGTATAATTTTCAGAAATGGTCTCCCTGTATGATAATGGCACCGGAGGATACTGAGGATAGTTTATTTACGTAAGAACTATCTTAAAATATCATAAAATGTTTTTGTTGATGAAACGGCTTAAACTTTTGGAGGTAATTGAACTCTTATGAAAAACAATTTAGGAAAATATAATGAAGTAGATGGTTAATGTGTTTTGAATGTGTCATCTGAAGACTGAACGGGCGAAGTTCGTGGTCAGCGCGCACGCACTATGAGAATTCATGTTTTGGGATCCATTGCTGCAAAAAAGTGCTCACTTTGGGGTCGTGGGTGCGCCATGAGAAGAATGACAGTGAAATCTCACTATTCGATCAAGAGTGGGCGGTGGGTCTTTGGGGTCGTGGGTGCGCCATAAGAAGAATGACAGTGAAATCTCACTATTCGATCAAGAGTGGGCGGTGGGTCTTTGGGGTCGTGGGTGCGCCATAAGAAGAATGACAGTGAAATCTCACTATTCGATCAAGAGTGGGCGGTGGGTGTTGTTGGCATTCTACCTACCCTCTGGTCTATCAGTTCAAATTTAAGAACGACTATGCGCAGAGATAGCCCCTGTGTAGCTTTGGGCAAACATTCTGGGACAACATCTGGAGACAAAAACATGGAAAGGTTGAAATGGCTACCAGACATTTTTCTGTTGCAATAATTTTATTTTGTGGTTATTATGAAAGAGTGGTTCAAGTTATATTTTATTTGCAAGGTCACAGTGACATCAACATGGCGAAAGTGTAGTCGCGTTGAAAACAGACAAAATAAGGATGAGTTATCTGTCACTCTACTTGTCTGTTTTTCGATATATGTACCACGATACAAAATCCTCGACTTTAAAGAATTTGGCATTTTTAATTGAAAAACAATAACAACAACATTATATGATGATGTACTAATAACGTAACTAAGAAGCGGAACTACGTCTGAAATAGGCTTAGAGTTTCGACCAATAGAGAACTTAATAGGTAAAGCACATCTCCTTCAGAAAAATATGTGACGTGAAAATAAAATCAATATCATCCTTACAAGTTACATATAAAATCAATTGAGTATAAGCTTGATGAGGGAAAGACCATATGAAATCAAAAATCGATCAACGTCTTGAAAGGGTGACTTCTAGTACGATTAAGAGTAAGTTATTATAGCGTTTTAATTGAAAAAACAAATCTTCTAGCTTTCCTGTTTTATTGAACTTTAAGCAATAATATTTTATTAAAAATTGTTGTTTTCGTCTATATTTGGAGGTATCAGCTGTCAATTTCTAGAAAATATTACATTTTAACAGTTGCGAGTTCATAACACGTGCAATGCGCGCCTGTATGCAATTTATTGATTCTTCTCTATAAGTGTCGCCACACACCATCCAACTGGAACTCACATTGCCTTTACTAAACGTGGAGCTAAAGCGCGCAGCCCTTGCTCGGTCCTTGGGATCTCGAGAACAGAGACGCTGGATACATCATTTCCTGTCGTGTACGGAACTTATAATTCCAGAGGCAAGGAGCGCTTGTTTGACGAAGAACGCAGGTTCACTGTTCTCGTGACATGGCTGGTTAGGCTTAAAAGGCTGAGCATCCTTAACTAATACCATCATTAATCTAAGGTAGATAAACATTTAATTAGGTTTTTCAAGGACTGGCTTACTTAACTTGTCACGAAGAGATACGATTCTTTTATACTTATGTGACATTTCTACTAATCTTCTAACTTCCTTTTTAGAAAAGCCCGAGTTTACAAAGATGAAGATTTGTACACGTTTGGTAGGAAACACTTGCGGCATTTTTCTCCTATTCATAATCAGTTTATTTATTAATGAACGAGATGTTATTGCTTACAGAGTTGACACTCTGACAAAAGGTAACACTGACAACCAAACACTCTCCATTGGACCGCTGGAAGAGGAAAGCGTCTACAATACCACAAGGAATTCAGTCTCTTACACTACAAGCATATCTGGAGAAGATTCCACGGCTCAAACCACCGATATGCTAGATGTGCAAACTGCATCATATTCCAGTGATCCACCAGGAGACTATACTGACATGGGAGTTGATACAATGATTGAAGAGGTCAACACAACAGACGGGGAAAACATGCCAAAAATTGATACTTGGATCCAAACAACTGACATCTTGGAAAAGGATATAACCGTTCCCTACGTCATTCATAGTCCAACCAAATCGCCATATGTTCAAAGAAGAGCTTCTTATCAGCTCTCCGATGACCAATGTTTAATAGAAGACACAGGACTTCAGGTGTGGAGGGACACTCCTCAAGGCGTGATGCTCTTGATGACCTCTGACCACGTAAGTGATAATATGTTACTTTATAACTTCATTACAACTCATATTTCTCACTTTGATTTTTGAAACCATTTCTAAGTTAAACTCCCAGCACTACTATAGGCAAAAAATGTATAACTAGAGTGTTGGTGCATGCTTTTTCTTATATTGTTATTTTTAGGTAAAATAACAAAAATGATAAATTCAATAATAAGCTAGTACTGCAATAGACTAAAGAAAGTAAGAAAGTACTGCAATAGACGTAGAACCTATGTTTCTCGTTAACATTAGGGAAGAAACATAACTTGGCACGTATTTGTTATCCTGACTTAACACAAATCGTATAATGCAAAATCAATGATAATTCAGCGCCACATAAGATCACGAAATAAATTACCTAAATGACCTTTGTGACAGAGATACGACATATAACTAAGTTTTGATATAAAACTGTTTTGAAACCTGTAATGGAGGTTTCGAATTTTTAAGAATAAGTGTACAAAACTATTAGTAAGTTTATTCTTTATGAATTTTAACACAAATGACGGTAAACTAGACGAACTAAAAGTAATTTCTGCGAAACAAAAAATATACTTCGAGTGATATTCAGATTCAATATTTTTCATCACAACATTGTTGCAAAAATTAATTTTAGTTATCTCAACTTTCTTCAGAAGAGATTCTGGGATATGTTATTAGCATTAGCACATTTTTATGAAATCTTTCAGCTGTCATCTGTTTTCTTTAAGAAATCTAAAGCGATAAATTATCAAAAAATTAAATACATCTCATATTCTAGAAGTATTACTAATAATGGTTTTTGTTTTAACAAAATAGATGTACTGTAGTATTGAAATTAGTCAGCTGTTGTATAACTTCGAACAATGAAACTATAAGCAAAAACTTGAGCACGGCATAATGTTTGGGAAATATAATAACTTCCGTGGTTCATCGAAATGATAATGAAGTGATTTATTCATTATAATTCTACTAAATGTAAGAAACCGTCCACTATCGTCAATAAATATTTGTTTTAGAACAAAGCCACATTGAGCTATCTGCTGTGCCAACCGCGGAGAATCGAACCCCGGCTTTTAGCGTTGTAAATCTGCAAAATTACCTAGAGACATCAAGAAAGAACAATGATATGGAGGTGAATTAAAAGTAGATGTACTTTAATATTACAACGTGTAAAAAAATCAAACAAACAAAAACAAATTAATAATATAAATGTTTAATAAAATAAATTGAGTTTGAGATACTAGATTGTCGTTTTGGATCATTTCTTCAAAAGTGATCCCCATTCCCAAAATGTAATAATTATTATTTCCAGTGTCGGCCCGGCATGGCCAGGTGGATAAGGCGCTCAACTCACAATCTGAGGGTCGCGGGTTCGAATCCGCATACCACCAAACATGCTCGCCCTTTCAGCCGTGGGGGCGTTATAATGTGACGGTCAATCCCACTATTCGTTGGTAAAAGAGTAGCCCAAGAGTAGCCCAAGAGTTGGCGGTGGGTGGTGATGACTAGCTGCCTTCCCTCTAGTCTTACACTGCTAAATTAGGGACGGCTAGCGCAGATAGCCCTCGTGTAGCTTTGCGCGAAATTAAAAACAAACAAACAATTATTTCCAGTATGTTTTTCATCTGATATTGATGAATAGTATGGAACATATTTATTATAGGATGGTAGAAGTTTGTATTACTTTTCACCACCTGGTAAACATTTGGTTTTAGTAAATCAGGTCCCTCGGTGGGACAGCGGTAAGTTTACAGACTTGCAACGCTAAAATACAGGGTTCGATTTCATTCGGTGAATATAGCAGATAGCTCAAGGTGGATTTGCTCTAAAACATACAAACAAACCATTAGTAAGACAGATACTTAAGGTAACATCGAATATCATGGCTAGTAGGATATAAGCGCACCTAAGCCTAATTATCAATTATTTTTGTGTTACTAATTATTGTTTAATGTGTATCATATGGTTGATCTGCTAATCTGCTGCAGTCTCCAGTAGTAGTGCTGGGATTCCACCCCGGATGTTTTTTCTTTTTAGAAACAAGAGAGAATCCTCAATAGCCTCGGCACTTGAAATTATTTTAGATTAGAGTAAATTAATCTATGAAATCTTGGGCGATAGTGAACAAACAGCATTTCAGTCTTTCGAACAAGAAGACTAAGATATAATTCCAGCATTACTACCACATACTTCAGGACTTCCCTGAAGAAGGTAACAGATTAGCAGCCGAAATATAGAATAATATCTAATTCATAATATCCTCAGATAAGCTGGTTTAATAATACTAGCAGAAATACACACTCTCTGGGCAGGTATAACTGCTAGTTCCTGCGGAAGGCTATTGGGCTTGCTGCCTTTTCTAGAATTGTCTGGCAGTTCTACAACAATGTATTCATACTTAACATTCAGTAATGTTCACCATCCATGATAAAATGGATTATATTAAAACTTTAGTTTAGAAATGAAATATCATCACAGCATTACATCACAGAGTAGATTTTATTGAAGTATTTATTTACAGACACAGTTATCAATGACAGTACCTTGCTTTTCTGTTACAACACTCATGAGATTTTCACTAAAAAAAACAAATAATTTTTTTAAAGTTGTTTTTTGATTGTTTTATATTTGAAAGTTGCTCCTTTTTTGTAATTTTTATTTGTTAATTCTGAAATATAATTTTTATGGAAATTTTAATTGTTTTATTTATTGCTCAGCTATAGAAAATATTGCCTAGTTATAAAAATATTACCCAGGTATGATTGGTGATGATCGGTGAGGTAATTTTCGAGATCTGAGTTTTGAATGTATACATCGCAGGCTCCATTATAATAAGATTTTATTGCATCCAGAAAAAACGTTTGGTCACTTCAAAAACGTTTTCTGACACATAACAGAAAATGTCTATAGCTAATTTAACATACAAAAATCATTCCTGTTGGGCAAAACATTCGTCTTGAAATTACATACAAAATGGAGTCACTTCTCAACAGTGCTTAGTGATTTTCAAGTAGAGCAATTTCTTTTTTGGGCAGAATTTTTTCCTTTTAAAACACTAAAGTCCGGGGTTTGATTTCCCTGTGTGAACAGATTGCAGGTAGTCCAATGTGTAGGTTTTTGCTAAAATATTTTTTCTTCCATCTGGCATTCAGATTGATTTGGTAAAGCTCTGAATTTCGTAGCTGGTGAGCTGGGTTCGAATCTGTGTGGTATCACAAAATATTTTACGCATTTTAAGCTGTGGGTGCATTATAAGACGGACAGTCAATCCTTTAGCTTGTATAGTGGGAGATAGTAGCTGGTGAGCTGGGTTCGAATCTGTGTGGTATCATAAAATATTCTCCGCATTTTAAGCTATGAGTGCATTATAAGACTGACATTCAATCCTTTAGTGTGTGTATAGTATGTTGCTGACTCGATACCTTCCCTTTGATAAATATTTGGTCGTCAAG
>NW_013665642.1:691975-706570 GCF_000517525.1 Limulus polyphemus | reverse complement strand
CCCAACCCAACACCATAATCTTATGTTGAGTCAAACGTGCCACATGTGGACGGGCATTGTCTTGGAGAAGAACACCTTTCCAATTGACGAGTAAAGGGCGTTTCTGATGAAGGGCTTGATTTAAACGTTCCAGTTGCTGACTATAGATCTCTGCTTTGGCAGTTCGCTGTGGATTGAGGAGTTTGAAATGAATTACTCCTTTGATATCCCACCAAATGCAAAGCATCACTTTCTGAGGATAAATCCAAGTTTTGGGGTCGGAAGTGGTTTTTTGTCTAGGACTGAGCCATTGTTTATGGCGTTTAGTATTCGCATAGAGAATCCATTTTTCATCACCG
The DNA here is from genome assembly GCF_000517525.1 of Limulus polyphemus. NCBI lineage: Eukaryota > Metazoa > Arthropoda > Merostomata > Xiphosura > Limulidae > Limulus > Limulus polyphemus. The sequence goes on along the minus strand of NW_013665642.1, from coordinate 706,232 downwards.
GTGACAATTCTGTTCAAAAATGGTTCACGCGCATTACACGCCAGAAGAGACGAAGCAATGTTCACACGTTGGAAACGATGATCGTCGAAGAGTTCGTAAGTCACCCAAACACCTTCTTTATGGAGTTTTCCCATATTCCTTAGATGTTTAAGCATTGTTTCATGAGAGACATGCAATTTCACGCCCATTTCACGAGTGCTTTGCCTTGGGCTAAACCCAACAAGCGTCTTCAGAGCATCAACATCAATACCAACATGTCTGCCTCTGCCATCACAGTTTTTAAGGCTAAAGTCACCTGAACGAAACTTTCTGAACCATCGTTAGCACTTACGAACGTTCAAAGCATTTCCATAAACTTCTTTCATATTCTTTGTGGTACAGTGGCGTTGTTTCCCTACTTGTATTCAAACAGCATTACATGCCGAATGTGTGTCTCGTCGTGTATCATCACTATAAGGAATGAGAGTATACTAAACTTTATATATTATATAGACTACACTAACATGACATTTAGGTGGTTCGTTTAACTATTATATATGTGATGTACGTTTTTTTTTGGGGGGGGGGTAATGAAAGTGTTCCAAAACGCGACATTCATTTGTTGACGACATAACAGCTCAAAAATTAGGGACGGCTGCAGATAGTTTTGTCATAAATACAAACTACACCTATTTCTCAGTAAACTTAGTTTATGTTGGTGAAATGTTGAAAGGTAGTGTACAAAATTTAAATTGTTTTTATGAAACTCGAGATTTTGTTTTCCGGTATACTTAAGTAGTATGAACTGTTTTCGGTTAGAATAAAATAAATTTGTCGTTGTTTTAACACAAAGCTACCCGATGAACTATCTGCTTTCGGCCCACCACGGGAATAGAACCCCAGATTTTAGCGTTGTGAGTCCGAATAGTATCTCAGAGAAATAAAATTTCTTGGCCTGACATGGCCAGTTGGCTAGGGCGGTCGACTCCCCGTCACACCAAACCAACTAGCCCTTTTAGCCGTGGGGGCGTTATAATGTGACGGTCAATCGGGTAAAAGAGTAACCCAAGAGTTGGCTGTGGGTTGTGATGACCAGCTCTGCCTTTTCTCTAGTCTTACACTGCTAAATTAGGGACGGCTAGCGCAGATAGTTCTCATGTATCTTGTGAAATTCAAGCAAATAAGATTACTTTTAGATAACGTAAGTTATTTTTCCGGTAACGTTAAATGTTTTTCAATACGCTGAGGATTATTTCGTAATTATTTTATACTATACGACTGCTAATTTCAAGGAAATAAATTGTTGTTTTGAACAATTGAAATTGGTTAGGACAGAGGAATCAATGATATTTATACAATTTTATTCCCTTTGCTGGGAATGTATAAATTTAGAAGATTGTATCATGTAATTAATACATGAAGCTATTAAGAGCTATGCACTCGATAATGCTCTTCTCATTTAATCGTATTTGCGGGTTTCAGCAGGAAAGAATTTGTTGATAAATTTCGTTTCTAATTATCGTTACAATAATTCACGATTAGCAATCATTCAGCCAACTTTACTTTCACAACTGCCGTTAATTAATTACACGAGCGGTTTTATCTAGTTGATAAAGTTGACAACTAATAGTTTTATTAATTAAACAATTTGTTTATGTATTTTACTCTTCCAGGGATTATCTCGAGCAAAAAAAACACTATTAATGTTAGAATTTTTAAATTTCTTACGGGTCGTGAGGCAACAAATAGTGAACTTATATACTACGTGAGTCTTAAGTTAAACATTTATACCAGTTTTAAAGTTTTTTCTTGGGGTTCATTCCTCCTAATTACATGTTTCTTCGTCTATATAGTGAGTGAAACTAATGTCACATGCATTATCAACTGAGCATCATTGGGATAATAAAGAAGCGATTATTAAGAGACCATCAACATACACAGACGTGTGTATTTTGTCTCTAGAAGATTGTCGCATTGTATTACCTATATTTCTTACATTTCATTCAAGTCACAGAACGAACATGTGTAAACATTATAATGTCGAACAACCGAACTGTATAAATTCAACTTTTAATTGAACTAATTTCTTTTTTTTATATACTAGTGTTTTTATAGTTCACAAAGGAATTCTATGAAACTGTTTCTAAGATTTGTCAAGAACAACAAACTAAACAGGAATATTTTACAAATGTGCTTTACGTTGTTGATCGTATTCAGATGAGAGCAGTTTGTCTTTGTTGATCGTATTCTGATGAGAGCAACTTTCGACAATGATGATCTTCCTCTAAATTTGAAAAATCAAGCGATAATTCTGCAAACTCCCTTCATTGTTGTTGAAAGGCACATCAAGCATTAGTTAGTGGAAGATTAATAAGTTGTAATTAAACATCATAACATCATGAACATGCTCAAAATACCTTTTATCCCCCGCTTGCTACGTCATAAGATTTTAAAATGACAATGGTTCCCCCAAAAAGTAGCAAACCCACAATATTCAGTACTGAAAGATGTATAACAATAACTTCAGGGTGGTATAAACTGGCATTACTTAGTAGAAAAAATAAATATTTGATTTTAGCAACCAAGTTTAAATGTTTGTGTTTATTACTTGCAATAAATTAAGTGCATTAATTAAAAAATACATATATTCTAAATGCTTAAAGCTACGACATTCATCCTTAAATCTCCTTTTAACCCTCCCTCCAGTCAATGCCCGTGGCGGGGCAAAGCACAGACAGCCCATTATGTAGCTTTGAGCTTAACAACAAATAAACCGTCCTCCGGTGCGGTTTCTCTGGCCAAATCAAAACATCTGATTATTAGTAGCAAAGATATACTACAAGCCCAACCTCTCCCTAAAAGCTTTTAAATTCTACTTTATAAATTAGTTGTATCTATAGCGCAAAAATAAATCCAGTCTTTTATGTTGATCAAATATTCTACGTGCAGTAAATCCTCAAAGCTAGCAATTTAAATATTCTACGTGCAGTAAATCCTCAAAGCTAGCAATTTAAATATTCTACGTGCAGTAAATCCTCAAAGCTAGCAATTTAAATATTCTACGTGCAGTAAATCCTCAAAGCTAGCAATTTAAATATTTTGTTTTAGAACGCTTAATGTCAGGTAATGTAAGTTTGACACAAGGGTACTTATGATTGAAATAAAACGGTTTTCACTACAAAAATACATTATTTTGCAAAAAAACGATTTCATGTATACGTCGTTAACTGCTCTTACTGAGGTACATTATTCACTGCAAGGAGAATGACATTACGCATGTAAAACGGTTTTCACTACAAAAATACACTGTTTTGCGAGAAAACGATTTCATTTATGCATCGCTAACTGCTCTTACTGAGGTACATTAACTACAAGGAGAATATTCCTGTTTATGATAAAAACGTGAGAGACAGATTGAATTATGACGGTCGTTGCGATAGAAGTTAAAATATGCTGTAAGTAAAGAAGACATGGAAGATTACATAATAGTTATTCAATACAGCAACATTAGATCAAGTCACGCACGTTTTCTCTATGTGTTCTTATTTTTTATCTGATACCTACAGAAAAGACTACATTAATATCCGATGAAAGATCAGAAATAAGTTATTGTCACAACAGAATCACCAGTGTCCAACTTCAGGCAATTTGGTTTGGTAATAATAGCTACGAATGCTATAGGTTAACATTTTTTTATCACGAATTACTAAGAAGGGTGTGGTTTTCTTTTGATTTCAAAACAATTTTGTAAAAGAAATCACCAAGACTGCTGCTATTAGAAATTTTAAATAAGAGTGAATACTCAAAAGATAATTGTAATAAAGAAAAAGTTGAATAACAATAAATTTGTGGACGTTGTTTTCCTTGGTTATAAAATAATCAATTCAGTGTGAAATTATATGGAGTGGAAAAACGTACATGTATATATATATATATGGGTATATGAGTTTAGTTGTGTGTATAGTGCTCGCCTATTCCTCTCAGTGTTAAAGTTTCGTTAATAACTAGGTACATGCCATGAGCGTATTTATATATGCCCATTATGAAGTTTTAAAGACTATACAGCTTTGTGGTTGGTAAGGTACGTGAATTTAGTACAAGTATAAGTGAAGGATGAATACCTATATGTTAGACTACGAAGACACACTGTTAATCTCACATAAATATAAAATACACAACATGCAAGATTTGCCTTGGGCGGTGATGGAATATTCATCAACCCGAATTATTTCACATTACAGTAATATAAGTAAAAAGAACCACTGAACACGACATTACCTTGAATAAGATGCATGTAAAAAGGAGTAGTATAAGTTTAATAAAAGTTGATTTAGTAAGTTTCCTGACATGTTATAAAGACACGTGTTCGAATTTTGAAGTCTTAAGATTTTAAAATGGGCTCGTAAATTTGTTACAACCATTCCTGTCCGCACGCGCTTTAAGCTTGTGAACGTTGTATAATTTTTGTTCACGGCAAAATAAATTAGACGTTTCATGACGCAAAAATGGTTTCCATTTTGCAAGAATGGCTGCCAAAAATATTGTCTGTTTCATCCTGCAAGAAGGCTGCCAAACATATTGTCTGTTTCATCCTGCAAGAATGGCTGCCAAAAATATTGTCTGTTTCATCCTACAAGAATGACTGCCAAAATATTGTCTGTTTCATCCTGCAAGAATGGCTGCCAAAATATTGTCTGTTTCATCCTCCAAGAATGGCTGCCAAAAATATTGTCTGTTTCATCCTCCAAGAATGGCTGCCAAAATATTGTCTGTTTCATCCTGCAAGAATGGCTGCCAAAAATATTGTCTGTTTCATCCTCCAAGAATGGCTGCCAAAATATTGTCTGTTTCATCCTGCAAAAATGGCTGATGAAAAGTCATTTGATAGATTCGAGTGTTGGTTACTTCTGTCTATTAGGTAGAATGTGTGTACATGAGTGTTGAAATAAATTACTAGTAAAACAATATTGTTTACCTGAATGCGTGGTTTAGATACTATTAGGCTGCGCCTCTGTTACATCAGTCATGTTCCCTACAACCATAATCAAGTTCACTACGAATGTTGAAAGGTGACATGCCAATAGAAATAACTTTCTCACGTTATAATCGTTCAACAAGTAAAGGTTCTTAGGAAACGTTAATTTCAAAGCTAAGATGCGCCTCACAAGTAACTGTTTTCCACGAACAGAAGCAGACACTATAAAACAATATTAGATTAACCAAAGAAGTGATATTTTATGATCATGAGAGATTCAGTTTTAGATGAGAAGAATCACTACAAGAGTGGGTAAATTCTAACGAACAGAAACTAACCCTCGTGTGAGACAGAAACTCGTATCATGCAAAACACAGAGGTCAGTTTGTGGTTCTTTATGTCATAATTTGTGATGGATTTTTATTTTTTTAGATCAATTTTAAGAAATTTTGATATTTATATCAGTCTAAATATCATTTTGTATGTAAAAGTACAGCAAAATTTCTCAAAAATATTTGAAAACATTTTATTCAACACTTTGCTATGTTTATATTGCTTGTGTTTGATTTACAAATCTTACTTAGATTGAATAAAATTAGAAACCGAATATATTAATATTTTCCTTCCGTGATTACAAGATAGACGAAGCTCATCAGATATTTGTTTCCTTGAAAAGATTGTTTGTTTGTTTGTTTTGAATTTCGCGCAAAGCTACACGAAGGCTATCTGCGCTAGCCGTCCCTAACTTAGCAGTGATAGACTAGAGGGAAGGCAGCTAGTCATCACCACCCACCGCTAACTCTTGGGCTACTGTTTTACCAACGAATAGTGGGATTGACTGTCACATTATAACGCCCCACGGCTGAAAGGGCGAGCATGTTTGGTGGGACGGGGATTCGAGCCCGCGACCCTCAGATTGCGAGTCAAGCGCCCTAATCACCTAGCCATGCAGGGCCACTTGAAAAGAAAGAAAATATTAAAAAAATGCTATGATGAAGCAAATAAAAATCAAACTGTCCAATAATTCAGTTTACAGACAGGCTGGAATTCTACTGCATTTATTTGTAGAATTAAGTAGATTAAAGACAAAGCACAAATAGAATTTCGAGTCATATTTCTGTGTAATTAGATGAACTCCGGTGTTTCCATTATATTCTTTTGCGACCCAACCATCTATCTATCTATTTCAGTACAAACAGTTTGATTATTTTTAAAACCTGTGTAATGGTAGAAAGTCATTTTTCCTCTCCTTAGTTTATCGTAAAGATGTATATTGTGATTATATGTTTAATGCTTTGTAGGTGACACATGATTGTGTTATGTTTACACTTACAGGGCATACTTGGTTAGTTACTTTCTTTAACGATCCTAGCTTAAATGGAATTGTTTATAACACTGTATGTACGCTTCTTTGTTTAGTGCTATTATATATATATATATGTGTACATATATTGTTTGTTAAAACAACATGTTTGCCCACACGTGAGTTTGAGGCAAATTACTTAAAATGCGGTTTTTATGAGACAAGTGAAAAGAAAAGAATGACTCTTTGATGATACGACAGGAGAAGATAGGAGGATAAACCTTTCGTTTCTCATACATACTCTTCTCCATAGGTCTTTTGTAAGTATCATTGTTAGAAGAGAATAATCTAGCAGCGGAGCCAGGAAAAGCTGACGTCAATATTTAAAGTCTGGCTAAAGCTAGTGACTTATTGTTCTTGATGCAGACCTGCCAAAACGAGTTCTTCCAGAAGGCGTGGCTTGTCTGGTAAGCGCTGAACTTCATCAAGAAAGATAAACTCATTTCGTACCTGGAAAAAATGTCCACATTATTAAGTTGGGAGGATCGTAATAGTATTCTATAAGTCATTTTTACAGGGAAATACATTTCTACTAAACATATTTGACGTCATAACTAATTTGACAATGATATAGATGGTGAAAATGGAGCAAGTTTTTTAAATGAAACAAAACTTTCACATTCGGCAAAACAGTGGGGATTTCAGCTGTTCACATTTTGAAAAACGCACAGCTTCTGTTGTAATTTAAATTCAAACACTCAAATACGCCTGATAGAACTTTATCGGTAAATAAATGTAATAAGTCACTCAAATTTATTTTGAAAACTTTTTTAATACAATAAAACAAACCGAGTATAGTAATAATAAAATTCAAGCTTAAGTTGTATTCACCATGACTTGAAATATCCCAGTTTCTTTCTTTTCTGGCTTATTCAGTACTTTATTGAATATTAAACATGGTTAAGCTGAATTCTAAAATACGTACAATTACAACGATATACAGACCGGAAACCCACATCTGCGTACAAACCCAAATAAACAGTTAAGTTTATACTAAACCCTAAACACGTGGATTGAGAAACTCACATAAACTTGTACAAATAAAAATTTTGGAGATGTACAGTTATGTATAAACCAAAATGCACAAAAGCATAGGTAGAAAAAAATCAGTGCTACCACATCCGATTGATCCTTATTGCACAAACAAGCTTGAACGCATAAGAAAAACTTTACAACCTCTACACTTACCAGCAAACCCAGACACACAGTCATGTACATTTATAAAAACTTAAGCAAATCAGTTTTCACAAATGAGCCCAGACACAAGTACTTAATTTAAATAAAAACAGAAAATCTTCTAGTACGCTTGAATTCAGACATGCAAAGACATCTGTGCAAATAAGATAAAAATTCACATCTATGCACGAACTAGGAGATCTTGATTCACACATGATCCTGAACTCAAAAATACGTTTACAAACAAAAAGTTAAAAAAATCCACGTGTGAATATAATCAGCTACTTATATCCTTTTCTAAAAAAATTAATAAATCTTCATCCATACATAAACACAACTATTGAGAAACATCTGTGCCAAAAAAATCTATACCTACGCATATAAACCAAACACATAGAAACATGTATAGAAATTAAAACCTAGAAAATCCATATCCATATCCAAATAATTTTGTATAAAAAATAAAAATCTACACCTACTCACGAACGCAAACACAAAATAAATATAAATATAGAAATATGTGCACTTAATCATGAAGCCAAACATACAAATACATTTTTGATAAAAATAAATATAGAAAAAAATCTACGCTTACTCTTGAAGCCAAATACACAAATACATTTTTATAAATGTAAATATAGAAAAATCTACACTTACGCTTAGAGCCAAAAATACAAATACATTTTTGTAAATATTAATATGGAAAAATCTACATTTACTCTTGAAGTCAATTACACGAATACATTTGTACAAAAACTTAAGATTCTACATTTATGCAAATGAACACAACAAACATAAGCCTTTCTACGTACAGAACACTGTAAACTTCACAGTTATATACAAACCTCGATACAGAAATCTATCTGTTCAAAAATACAAAAATCTACTCAAATATGTGTATACAAAACAAACTGAAAAATTTCACCTAAAGATAAACACAGACATACAGATAAATTCGTATAAATAAAAACGAGGAAATAAACGCATACACACGAACAGAAACGTACAAATTTATCTGAATAAGTAAAAACCTGGAAAAAATGCACCTATGCATAAATGCAAACACAAATACATCTATACACACTAAAAATACACGTGAGCTTAGACACATAAAAGTATTTGTAAGAACAGAAAACTAGAAAATGACGTGTACATGGACACAAAAACAGATATACTTTTATAAAAAAGTTAGGAAAATTTACACCTCTACAGGATCCTATGTACCCAAATTAATTTATACAAACTACTGGAAAATACACAAATACTTATATACGAGAAATTAGACAACATACGCTTAGGCATGAAAGGAAACATACAAACAAATTTGTAGAAATTAAAAAAAACAACAACAAAATCCTCACGTATATATATAAAACCAGACGTGTATATAAGTTTCTATGGAAACCACGAAATCTACTTTTACGTATTAGCCCAAACGCATAAATATATTTCTCCCATTGAAACCTAGAAAATCTGTGGCTATGTTCATGAATCGGAACCACATTTATAAAAATGAAAACCTAGAAAAAATATATAACTGCATGAATCCAGCGACACAAATATATTTTTCCAAACACGGAGAAAATTCGCACCTGTGCATCAACCACCATCCAAAGAGCTATACTTAATCATGAAACCAATTAAAAATATATTTTAAACAAAAAAAAAATCTGTATTTACGGATGGACCGAGATACATGCAATAAAAAGAAAAAAACTGAAAAATTTACATATGAATACGACTAGGCTCACAAATACATGTGTACATATAGCAAACTATAAACTATTCTTTCTATGCATGAAGCGAAGCATACAAGTGCCAATGTGCTAATAAAACCCTATAAATTAATAGCTACACATAAACCCAAGTGCATGACATATATTTATAAATATAGAAACGTACAAAGTTATACCTGTGCATGATCCCAAACAATAAAAACATTTATACTAAAACGTAGAATTTACATCAACACATGAATATAGACACACTAATTCACGTGTGCAAATAAAAAAGATAACTTTTACTTACACCGGAAATCAAGCACAGAATTACACCTGCACAGATGAAATGCGGGTAAAATATGTGAAACCGGAGTGGAAGTCGTTGTTTGCTTCAGCGTAGTTAGATCAGCTAAGTTTTAAACAGCTTGGACGGGGCCCTTTGGTCTTAGTTCTAATGAATATATGTGCGAAATTTCCGTAATCAATATTTAAACGGTTTGGTTGCTAGCGCTCGGACACAGATCGATGACGAGTTATAAAGTGCAAAGGTAATCAAAACTTCGGTTTGAATAAAAAACTAGAAAACCTACATTTATGGCTTAATCAAGTAACACGTATATCTATGCACACAAAACCCTAGAATACACATACATGTAATTATATATGAACCCACACAAAAAATTAAAATGATTAAACACGCATTTACAACCAAAGAAAATATGGCTGAAGGAGGGCTTTTATCGCTAAAATCCGGGTTTCGATACTCAGGGTTGGCACAACACAGATAATCCATTGTATAGCTTAGTGCTTAATAACAAACAAAGAAAAAATTCAAATAGCCTTTAAGCTAACAATCAAACTCACATCCCAATACACTCAAAAACAAAAATATTGATTTACACAAAGTTTGTTTTTGAATTTCGCGCAAAGCTACACAAGGGCTATCTGCGCTAGCCGTCCCAAATTTAGCAGTGTAAGACTAGAGGGAAGGCTTTACACAAAGAACAACTCTGAAATTTCTACACACATTTTAGAAAACACACCTACTTATATTTACATACAAACGCGGACCTGTAAAATATTATCAACAACTGTGTACTTTATAACCTTTCGTAAAGACGAAAAATAATTGAGGAAAAGGCTTAAATTCGCTATAAAAATAAGATGCTTTTGAAAAAATCAAGCTCTTAAATCTCATAAAACAATTTATTTTATCTTGTGGTAAAAATAAAAAGACCAGAGTTAATACCACTCGACGTGTGTATAATTCTTACATAAAACACTAGTGGATAAAGCAGAAGCTGTTTCGTTAAGAATACAGCAGCAATAATCCTTCATAACTAATGGTCCTAGTGGCAAAGGTTCTAGTAAGTACTTGCTAACTTGCCTCGGATCTTCGAAAGTAACATGTCTAACATTCTTCTTGGGGCAAACCTGGCAAAGGTTATAGTAAATACAAGGCAGCTTGCTTTGGATCTTCAAAGGTGGTATGTCTAACACGGTTCCTGGTGGCAAAATCCTGTATACATAATTTGTTTTAGAAGGGCGAAATAAATAAATAACAGAAGCACTAGAATAACTATTAATTTTGTTTTTAACACAAAATAAGGTAAGGAAAAATAATTAGTAATTGCTTTGATCTTGAGATAGTGATAAAGCAATATTGGAAAACAAATAAGGTTCGATACTGAACGATAAATATTAATGAAAATCGCAGCATATATTCTAGACATATTAATGAAGTTTCGTAGAGTCTATGGTCTAATCCAAAAGAGTAAGATAACATAAAGTCTTATTTAGATCCCGTGGCACACACATACACACACACACATATATATATATATACTTCCTGTTCGAATACTGTGCCATGTATTAATAACATAGAATGACTTACAGACAGTTGCTTCAATCTAAAGTGTACACGTTCTGATACTTCGTAAGATTATAAAGTTGCGAAAGTGATTCCAGAATGATCTTACACAACTTGCAGTTGGTTATTTTTCTATCTGGAAGAACAAATCTTAAGATTGTGTTATTCATATATAACATGTAAAGAAAAAGGAAAACTGAATGTTATAAATATAGTTATAGTGACTAAATACATTTTTATCATCCGGCGGATAAAAAGTTGCATTTTATAAAACGAAAGGTCAAACCAATGGGAGCAACTGCACTGATTTTTTAAAATATTTTTTACAAAGAAAGAGAGAGAACCTAAAAAAGATAATGATCTGGTATGCTAATGTTAGGTGATAGAGAAGTTAGGTTTAAATGATGAAATGCTAAGAAAGGTTCTGACAAAATAGGAAATTTTATTGGTCAAATTACGTTACAAAATTACTGAAATATATGAATTATGGAAAGATAAATAAATAAGTTTTGACTAAGAGAAAAATGAAATATTCATGTGTTTTACAAGGATGTTTAAAGTAATGCGAGAAGATCGATGAGAGGAAAACAAAGATGAGAGTGTAGCATCAAAACATTTATGACAACGGAATATTTTGTTATTGACACTCATACATATTATAGGTCCAATGTATATTTAACTCTGGTCAATGAAAGAGTAAAACGAATGACAAAAAAATGTCGTCTACAGCGTGATGAAATCTTACCATAGAAAGAAATGGTCAACAACCGGTAAAAGAAAATTATATGGCCAACTTTTAGGTCAAACGACCTTAATCTTGAAGACGAAAGGCGGAAGACTTTCGAAACGTCGTCCTCTACACTTGTATCTCTACAACAGACAGTTGCTATCCATTCTACACAGTTTCATCATGAACACTCTGCCTAAACAATCTACCAAAAAAAACAACAACCTTAGTCTTGTTTTTTTATGTGCCCTGTGTGCTTTATTCGTTTTTGGAAAAATTAGCTTAATCTTTAAAGCTATCAGAGAGTGTTTTATCCACATGAATCAGCATACATATTCTTGTCTGCTTTATTGGTAGTTTGTATTTTAAGCGCAAAGCTACACAATGGGCTATCTGCGCTGGGCCATCGATTGGTATCCAACCCCATTTTAGAGTATAAATCCCCAAGCTTACCGTTGGGTATTTGGGGGTCCTTTCTCTTTACTCCCTAAATGATACCATTGAATAACCGTGATAGCGACAATTAAACGCAATTTTGATTTCTTTAATTGAGCAAATTACTATAGAAGTCCAAAAATATGATTTATTAGATTAAAACTAGCGTGTAAAGCTTTTCTCTTATTCATTTGAAGTTCAAGTAAATTGAAGTCGAGTTTATCATGTTAAAAAGAAGGAGGGTTTAGTTTTACTTACTTATCAACCAAAACTAACATCATATATTTATACATGTTAAATGTATTTATATTTTCAAATAAATATACTTTGCAAAGAGGAAAAAAAAGAATGCTAGACACTTTTCTGTGGCTTTAAATTCTACATAAAAATTGTCATGGGTAATAACGTTAACTTTATTGGTGTATATAACAACTAACAGGGTTTCTAGTACAATATAAGGTCCTGCTTTTTACCATTCATAGTTTAACTCACCTAATGACTACATTAAAAGTGAATTCTTGAGTTTTCTGATGATTTGTTTTAGAAATACAGATAATTTGCAACAATTTTATTTGACAACTGAAGGTCAAAGTTCTGTTATCCACGAACAAACATTTTCATCGCTTTTCAATCGGCTCCAAAGATATTGTTGCTTTTTTTTAGGAAAGTTAACCACAGATCCACAGATAATCACAGATATACGAGATAAAACAATCTCTATTCATTGGGCGGGAATAAAAAAATGCCGAGTTTAAAAAGAACGAAAAACATTTCTCGCTGATAAATTATTTGTCGATTTTTATAGAAAACACAGTTAAAAACTAGCAATTCTTTTTCGCATAAGAAAATTTTCATTATTAAATGTTTTTGTTTTTTTAATTATTGGTTTTTAGTAACTTATTGAGTCAGACTTATCTAGGTAATGTTATCATCGGTATAAAGATGATTTATATATGGTTTCTTTAATATATATAATGGATGGATACAGTTTTATTACTTCGACATTTCCCTTAACTACTGAAATGTGTAGAGTCTTTCATCAGAATGCTAGTAGGTACCATTGCTGGTGTTTACGGAACTTTATGAGGACAAGGGTGATGTACTCACTTCCCATTGGCTTGCAGTATTTTATGGCTTTCTCCAGTTACTATGGCGACGAAAGCCCACAGAGAAAAAACCAAAATAGTCTGTTAATTCACAGTGCTTATTTTATAGAAAAGGGCGACTTAGTAATTAGGAACTAGAGTTAAAGGAGTTCGATTTAAAATTGTACAATTATTTCAAAATCTAAACTTTTTAAGTTTGTCTAATGAGCGCCATACTCGTCAAAGATTTTTAATTACGTCGTGAACCATATTACTCATCTAAATCTCTAGAATTGAGATCGTTCAGTTTTCATGCAAAGGAAAGAAGAAAACAGATTAATCGCGATCTATTTATCTATATCAGAGCATATATTCGAGAACGTTTGGTTTATACATTACTGTTTGTGTTTAGGTAGGTAAAAATATCTGACTTTATCTTTCTCAGTATTTACTTAACCAATTATTTAGTCTTTATTTACCAATCTGTCGCTGACTTATAAAATACACAAAAATTACTAGGTGGAAAATTAGTTTCTTTAAATCAAAAATGCATACATTTAAGTAAGGATTGTGACTTACCAGCACGTGCACTATCATTCTTCTCTGTTAATGTTTGACTTAGAAATATTTTTTATATGTTTAAATTTCAAAAGTAAGTTAAGGGGGTTGCGTTTTTTTGTATTTCTTTGGGTTTTCTAGAACCCCCTATCGCAGATTTTTCCAAACAGCATTATTCGTAACTGTAGAGTAATGCAACTTAAATTTTTGGAATGAATTTATTAATATAAATATTAGGCCCGGCATGGCCAGGTGGATAAGGCGCTCGACTCGCAATGTGAGGGTCGCGGGTTCGAATCCCCGTCCCACCAAACATGCTCGCCCTTTCAGCCGTGGGGCGTATAATGTGACGGTCATTCCCACTATTC
>NW_013665642.1:682178-691778 GCF_000517525.1 Limulus polyphemus | reverse complement strand
CCCTCGTGTAGCTTTGCGCGAAATTCAAAACAAACAAACGAAATATAAATATTATTATTATTACTTCTAAATGCTCGTTTATCTTAACAGAAATTTGAATGAACACGAGGTTAAATTATGAAATTGAACACATGCCAAACGTTTCGTCTGCTTTAAAAATGATTTGTACATGTAACATGCTTTAAACTCTCAGAAACCAAAATTCAATTTTAACCGTATGAATTTCACTATAAAAGCTGAAACTGGAAGGTGACACTAACAACTGAAAACATGGAATTATTTAAATGTTTCATGTACGTAAAACTCCTGTGTAATCTGAAGGAAAATATATTCTGTGAAACAGTTCTTACACACTTGAAAATAGTAATATGATATCTTTATAATCGTCAAAAGCACACATTTAAGCTTAAACCCAAACAAAAGAAGAAAATCGTTAGCATGGCCAGGTGGTTACGGCACTCGACTCGCAATCTGAGGGTCGCGGGTTCGAATCCCCGTCCCACCAAACATGCTCACCTTTTCAGCCGTTATAATGTGACGGTCAATCTCACTATTCGTTGGTAAAAGAGTAGTCCAAGAGTTGGCGATGACTTCTGCTCTAGTCTTTCACTGCTAACTTAGGGACGGCTAGCGCAGATAGCCATCGTGTAGCTTTGCGCGAAATTCAAAACAGAACAAACCAAACTCTTACTCTGTTCGGCTACAAACGACCTATTTAACTAACCTCTTGATAATTCGTCGTAATTTATGCTAAACTATATGCAAAAAATTGCATTTTCGACTTTTCTTATTGTATTAGCAGCATTGAATTTCTTTTCGTGTATTTACAAACTGAAGTCACGTGGTTTGGTAAAAAAGTATGCTGAAAAACTGGGGTTTTAAAATGTTGAGTTTCTAAAAACAGTACTTTGATTTGGGATATTCTCTATCCTCTGTATTTATTCCCATCGATACTCTACTATCCAACACGAAACTTAGTGTGATTTACTGCAAATTTTCATATACTATGGCTTCAAACTGTATCATGACTGTGTTTGGTTTTAATGTGATTTACTTGTCAACATATTACATAACCAACTCAATATACAGTCATAACTTTGATAACGTACGCAGGTTTTGGTTGACAAGCTATTTAAAGTAATGATTGTCGAGTTATTGTATGGTTCTGTTGGCACTAGAGGAGCTTCCTTTTGTTGCACAAAGTGAAATTACCGTTTGCACAACAAATTGGAATTTAACGATTCTCATATCACATTCTTTGATATGTAATTATTTTAAGTGGACGAGTAGATTGTCTGGGGAAATAATATATATATATATATATATAGCATGCTATGCTGTAGCTATTCTAATAAAATAAACATAATTTCACTTAATGGGTTTCTTAGAAATATGAAACATGCAGTCGAAAGCAAACTTGATAAGTGAATAAAAGAACCACTGAGTATTACTTTTTAAAATAAATAAAAATGTGTCAATATGCTTGAAGTCACATATATTCCAAATTAATACTTAAAATATTTGTAAATTATCCAGTAATTTATCATAACGTTTATTTCTTTTTTTCTGGAAACTTTTAACGACACATATAAACCAAAACAAACGTTCACATAGTTTAAGGTTACTAAATGTTTTAAAATGCCACGTTCCTTTTTTTAACCAGCCTTTTCATAATTTACGGATGAAGCGTGAAAGGATCTTATAGCCCCCCAGTGGCACAGCGGTATGTCTGCGGACTTAAAACGCTAGAATCCGGATTTCGATACCTGTGGTGGGCAGAGTACTGAAAGCCCATTATGTAACTTTGTGCTTCACAACAAACAAACAAGCCCCCCATTGGCACAGCGGTTTGTCTGCGGACTTACAACGCTAGAAACCGGGTTTCGATACCCGTGGTGGGCAGAGCACAGATAGCCTATTGTGGAGCTTTGTGCATAAATTCAAACAAACAAACAATTAAAGCCAAATATACATATTTTTTATAACAAATTTTTTGTTGATGTAAAGAGTCCACACACACGTATAAGCACACATATATATTTCGAAGACTAAAAAAGAGCGTAAAGGAAAAAATTCTTTGAACCATATAGAGGGACAAATAAAATGGTTATAAGTGCCTAATTTTCATGACTAGAGATCGCCCGAATGATAATTCAGTGCATTCTAATTATCATAGGTTTTAGTTTTCTTGTATGCTAATGTACAGCATTAAGTAATTCAATCAGTCAGTTTGTTACGCAGCATTGGTTTCATTAATTTACAAGCTACATTTTAATAATAACCAATATAATTAGATTAATTTTGATTGTTCTTGTGTTTGTTAAGAAAAAGCTGTACAATAAACACTCTGAGCTGTGGCCATCTCAGGAATTGAACCCCGAAGTCTAGCGAAGTTCTTATAATTCTTTGTAAAGCACATTGTGCTGGTATATTAAGAGTAACAGTTACAAAAAATGATGGTTTTTTTTGTACAATAATAAGTAAAATTATTTAATTTTACTTTCAGCTAATTAGTTTCGGTAAACGCGTCACCATCATGAGCATTTTGCCCCGATGATGGTAACACGTTTACCGAAACTAGTTGGCTGTAAGTTATATTAAATAATTTTACTTATTATTGTACCAAAAAAAAACGTCATTTTTTTGTAATTTTTACCCTTGATATTAGAAGTTCTTAATAATAAACGAAACCTGGTATTGAAAAAATCATTATGAATAAAATTTGGCGCACTTACGTGTCTGCTCCCCAGTGACTCCAGCCGTAAGTCTGAGGGCTTATAATGCAAAAATTCAGGTTTCAATACTCGTGGTAAGGCGGAACACAGATAGTCCATTGTGCTTCTTTGTGTTTAAGAATCAAAGAAAACTTGTGTGTTTGGAAAGATTATCAATCAATATTTTACACGTAACACCAGATCTATTTTTCTTTTTTTAACAATTAGAAATTGATTCAATCTACAAGCATTTTTTATGTTCTTTTAGACTGTAAAAAATTAACAGTATTCGATTTCAATTAGCAAAAGGTATTTCTGGACAAAACATACGAACGTGGTTAAAATACTTCTCACGTTTTTGTTGCATCAACAGAAATACTTAATGATAGAAATAATATGACATCCTCATTATACGAATAAGAACTTGAAGGAACTGAAGGAATTAACAGTTAGTTACTTGGAGAAATAAGCAATTTTAGAACTATAATGTAGGCCCATAATATTCTTCTGAGGTCGTCAAAGTGTCAGATGCTAAAAAGTCACAGCAAATTAAGATGTTTGGTGGATGCAGTATATTGTTTAAAAAAAGAAGTGGTCATTGTAAAAGAATCAGTAACTCAGACGTTCTTATTAATAATTAGCTGGAGTACCCGTCCGTTGTACAGGTGAAATATAAACTCCTTGGTAACAAAGGATAGGGAATTGTGCTTCTATTTTTTCCTTAACATAATAAACATTAAAAATGCAATAAAAATACATAAAGGTACCCATTCTGAAAATAACGACATACCGCTTTAAATAATTCTATCAGTATGAAATTAGATGGGGAGCCCAACCTCCTCCTCATAACCTTCCTCGTGTCATCCTGTATCATTGTGTCAAGTTGTGCTGATTTGGCAGTTTTTCCGAAATTAGATAGGGTTTCAATCCCCCAACCCCTTCATGACTTTCCTCCTGTCATCCTATATCATTGTGTCAAGTTTGGTGCTGATTAATAAAGAAATGTGGAAACGTATAAGGAACAGATATACACACGTACTGACGTTTATTTATACAGAAAATGGGAGTCCAACCCCAACCCCTTAATGACCTTCCTCATGTCATCCTATATCACTGTGTAAAGTTTGGTGCTGATTGATCAAGAAGTGTGGAAACGTACAAGTAACAGATATGAAATGATAGATATACGACCGTGTATTTTTTCCCGGACACACACTTTGCTTTATATAATAGATACGTACGACACTAGTGACATAACCAGACTCTCACTCGACTACTGTACAAATAAACTAGTTTTAAATTTTAAAGAATATCTTATTATATATAAGTTTGGAGTCGTTTCCAAATTTTTAATTTCTAAGAAGTGGGTCCTCGACATCAAATTTAAATATCTTATTGTGTCTAGAACGCCCTAATATAGTTGAATTATCAATAACAAAAGCCCTCGAGTGAAAGAAAAGAAGAGTGTATCACAAAATATCAACCACACTATCTATGTCATATCTAGTACCGACGACTAAATCAACCACACTATCTATGCCATATCTAGTACCGACGACTAAATCAACCACACTATCTATGCCATATCTAGTACCGACGACTAAATCAACCACACTATCTATGTCATATCTAGTACCGACGACTAAATCAACCACACTATCTATGTCATATCTAGTACCAACGACTAAATCAACCACACTATCTATGCCATATCTAGTACCGACGACTAAATCAACCACACTATCTATGCCATATCTAGTACCGATGAGGCTTTTCGCCAATACCAGGGCTGTCCAGGCCGACTGGGATACGACAGACACAGTAGTGATTGAGACGCTATTTATATTAGCAAACTAGATGTAACATAATATAATTGAGGTTTTATATTGAAGTTATTAACCCTTGTCCGCAATGGTGAACATTGTAAAGACACATGCGATACCAAACTGACAAATATTTATTAAAATATAGGATAGAAATAATAACAACAATGAGCATTAGACACAAATAAGCAACAAAATCATAAACTTAAGCTGCCAATTAAAATCAGATGCGACTTTTATTACTATGCCTTTCAGCGTCGACTTAAGGCAAACATAATTTGTCTCAGTGAGTTTCATTCTCTTGATTAGTAAACTAATATATATATTTTTTACAAATCTATAGAAAGATAGAACCAAGAGTTTGTTTGTAATTAAGCGTAAAGCTACACAATGGGCTATTTGTGCTATGCCCACTACGAGTATCGAAACCCGGTTTCTAGTGTTGTAAGTCCGTAGGGGTACATCCTAGAGACGTAGAATGTACGGACAAAGATTACAAATTGGATTTAAAAACATAAAAAATTGCTGTTATTGCTATTCCATAACTTATATCATACAAATGGGAATAGTCAGAAATAATTAAAATATGTGTAGTACCATTGGATTGAGTTTTTTTTTAAGTATTGTTATAAAGAAGCAAAATTAAGTCTAGCTTTTAAGTAATGGAACAAGTAGAAATAATTTACTTGTTACGACCACAAATTTGAAATAAGATTAAATTATCAGACTTTTGTTAGTAATTCTCTTATTACTTGAATTGATTTAATCATATGTTCTTTTTTATTCAAACATTTGAAAATAATAGAGATCGGAACTTCAAATTAAACGATGGTAACCCGAATCAATGAAATGATTTAACTTCATTTCGTCAAGGATTATTTACTGTATTTTGATACCTTATTCAAGAAGTCAGTAAAAGCAAATGACAAAACATATGCATCTTGCATAGGTACAATAATACTTTGTACGCAATACTTCACGTCTTGCATTGGTTTCCCTCATTTCTCTTGCCTCTTAAATCGTAATTAATAATGGTAAAAAGAGCACTGAATTGGTTTGCATCTAAATCATTATTTGTTAATTATTATACAGGAATGAAAAGCTATTATCAACACCAGAGGTGTAACAATTGATATCCACAAACTACTGAGATTATAATTAAATACTAACATTCTGCACACATTCAGAAATCTAGTGACATATTTACCGTTTGTATGAATTTCGTTTTAATTTTGTTCTTTGTTCTTTTCGTTGTTTTTTTTTTTTTTTTTTTTCACAAGCGAACATAATGGAAAAACGTTTCCATGCTTTGGATGTAATTAAAGTGAACTAAAATAACAAGTAATGTCGTATTTACAGGACAAACACATAAAACCTAGGTACAAGTTACAGAATTAGCAAGATAGAACGCAAGAGGCACCAGTGGAAAGGACATACCCAGCAGTAGGAATACACTTTCTGATAAATTTTGTTACTCTCTCTCTGGATTGTGTAAAAAAAGTTTTTTATAAATAGGTTCGACTAAAGTCTGACCTAGCTAGGCTGATGAGAATATAAGATGCTCAGGCTCACAGCATCCAACATATAAACCGTTATTTATGTCTTACAGTCATCTTCGAGAATGTAATTAGTCCTAATGAAGCAGAATAGAAACAGTAGCTGTTTAACTGGATACATATAATTAAACAGGTTATTACAGACGGAACACTGAAGTTAAAGAAAACGTGTCAGCTGAAGGTGACATTCAGCCTCCATGATGATCACATATCTGTATGAGAAAACTTTTGGTGAACTAAAATAACCTAATAATGTAATGTCGAATCTAAACTCCTTCTTGGCCGATATACTGCTGAAATACTTGAATAAACTTATTTGAATAAACGACCTTAAATATACTCACATGCTCATTACCACGTACGTTATACACAAATGTATGTTATTGGTTAAGTATAGGGATGCATATTCAAAACAGACCTGGCTTAAGTAATATAAATAAATTAATACATTAAATATTTACATACTGTGAATCTGTCCCAGTTGGGACAGCGGTAAGACCACGGACTTATAACTCTAATCTCTGGGGTTCATTTCCCCGCGATAGACACGGCAGATAGCTCAATGTGGCTTTACTCTAAACACAAACAAACTTTTCATAGTTTCTATAGGTGGCGTCAAATATTTTGCTCCCCCCCCCCAGTGTCTCACTGGAAATCTGATTGTTCACACCGCAGAGCACAGATAGCCCGTTGTGCAGTTTTGCACTTAAGAACAATCAAATTTACTGTAAATTTTTTAACAATTCTTTGCAAAAATTAATTGATTATAGTTTTTGTAACGTTACGAGGGAATTATATTACTTGCAAAAAATAAATACCATAATAATTTATGCTGTTAGAGCCGTTCTATTTAAGTATTGTAAGTAACAATTTAACAGAATCCGTCATCTCTTACTTCAACTAACATACTTCAGCAAATACAGTGCTTAATGCATAACCATTAATATACATTGTCAAAGTTTATACCTCTAGCCTGTGTTCCGGGATAATAATGAAATTTATTGCAAAGAGAGTGATCTCATTGACATCCCTTCATTTCAAAAGTTATATATGGTAGCATTTTATGTTCCAAACGTGTGTGACTGCTCGTAAGAGTTGACACGCCAATTATGTTGCACGAACGTAATTAAACAAAAGTCAACACGTAATTCACAAACTTGCACGTATATCACCGGTGGTATCTATTTTCTTATGTTTACGGTTGTCAACATGGCGGCCAGAAAGTTTACAAGTTTACGAACTTGATTTTGGCAAGAAATAGATCATTTCATTGTTAGATATGAAAATAGAACATTCCCATTATGAATATAGGTTGAGTGCAACTTCTATAATAGGTTTTAGTTCGTGGTATTCATCTTAAAGTATGACTCCCATCGTTTCTGTTAAATTCAACACGGTTTATTTTCTATCTGTACGCCTGGTATTAATGACTGAACCGACCTTTCCTTTGTAGACACTTCATAAACAACCTTGCGATCCTAGTTTATCAGTAAAGTGAAAACACTTCGCCATCTGGCGTATTGATCTGTCCTCTAACTGATGATTCTATATCAGTCTGCTTAAGCTGGCTATTCCCCCCCCCCCCATGTCAGCATCATGCTTAATTTATTTCCTAGAAAAATGAAAAGAAACTGAGGATACAAGGTTACTGGAACTGTATAAAACAAGATAAACTGAGCATGTGTGTTTTACATTTACTAAAGTAAATAACTTATAGAGAATAAAACGTCAACCATTGTAAATATCGTGAGTTTTGGGTTTTCAGTGATAAAAGTCCATTCATAATATTTCAGTTACACTTGGTAGGTTTGTTAATCGTCGTCGACAAGATTTTTCATTTGATGTTAAAGTTATTATTGTTTGGTCTTAATATTCAAAGCATTACTTGAAGTTCTGTTTAAAGCATCAAAGAACAGTGTCACAGTGGAAACACAGTCACTTTTAAAGTAGAAAGTTACAAGAAACATCGCCTCACATGAGATTAATTAGCAGTTTTATTTCGAAAAGGTGTTCTGAAAGACATAGGGGTTTCATTCTAATAAATTAGACATGAATAAACTATGGCCGACAAAAATCGTGCTGTTAGTAAGTCAATATCTGTCCACAGACAATGAAAACCAATGTTATTTGTTTCAGTGATTAGAGGCGAGGACACAGTTATGAAACGGTAACTGCGAATGGCTCTGGCTTTAAACAAAGTGCTGTAGGAAATTTTTGAACGAAATAAGGATGGCTGGATTGTTGCATTTATCGATTATGTGGTGCCCAATGTCACCATTAATGCATTCTGGTACCGGAAATGAAAATGTTCTACAGGAACACGATGATGCCAGGCCTCTGGATACTCGTCGTGTAACAATTGCAAATGGGAAGTTCGGATGGATAGTTCTTCTCCATCTCGCATATAATCCTGACCTAAACATCGCGTAACTTCCATGTTTACAAATCCTCTCAAGGATGGTTTCCAGAATGACATTTCAAAAAGAAACTTATGTTAAACAGCAGAACATAAATAGATTTGTAACATTTACCGAACTGAATAGGAAAGCTCACTAAAACTAGAGAGAGAGAGAGAAAAAAGCGGCCAACTAAACTGGTGCTACATTCAGAAATTAGGGTTGCACAATTCCATGCACTATTGGTGGAAGTTGTATTGGTCGTAATCTTATGCGATGTGCCAAAAAAGTCATTTAATTTCCGTTCCTTTCTAAACACCTTATAATTTTTAGTTTAAAACGCTTCATGATTCGTTAGTTTCAGTCCTTTATATTTGAACTTAAGACATTTCACTAGATCGTAAAAGTTTACTTGAGAGTTTATGAAATAGCAGTAATACGCTAATAACAGATCAGTAAACAAAAGACGCAACTTGGATAATGTCCTTTTAATTATTAACATAAGTATTACATAAACATTGCAAAGGTATTTTTTATTGTATTTTAATAAAGGAACACTGAAAGATTCGAGCAAATGCATTCACCAAGTTGATTTGGGCAATATTTACGTTATATAGTGAAAACAGTGGGTTTTTATTCACCGTCCATTCGTTCAATATATCTTTACTAAGACTATAGATTCGTAGATAGATATTTTTCCGTCTATTTAAATGTACTTGACGCAAATTTAAGATATAGGTTTACTTTGGACTAAACAATCTACCATGACCTATATCCAACCTCGATATATAGAATTTTGCACATACAACTAATGTATACATATGATCTTTTCTGTTCCACATTGATTGGCTAAGTTGCAAGTCAAACGGATTAGCCTCTGTGTATGTGGTCGGGAAATATTAAATCCTCAAGAAATTAATGTCGCGTTTTGGATTACTTTCATTAACCACCCCCAAAAAACGTACATCATGTATAATAGTTAAACAAACCGCCTAAACGCCACGTTAGTGTAGCCTATATAATATGTAAAGTTTAATATACTCTAATCCCTTATAGTGATGGCACACGACGAGACACACATTCGGCATGTAATGCTGTTTGAATACAAGAA
>NW_013665642.1:655481-681178 GCF_000517525.1 Limulus polyphemus | reverse complement strand
AAGAATGTAGACTATTTCATTTAATAAATGTTTTACTTTTATATATATAAGTTGTTCGAGTTTTTCATTTAAAAAAAAGATTGCATCCTCGTTTGTGATTGGTTAAGTTACAACGTAGTTTTCGACACTCAGTAAATAACAGACATATAAATTTTAATTACTTTGGTTTTGCTACCTGTGATAGAGAATAAATCAGCCGGGTGGGCTACTTGTTAAAATGTGTTAGGGAAGTATCAACTGTTAAGTTAATTTATTATTTGAACATTGCATAATGTTTCTAAACAATTAGATAAATAACTTTTTCTGAAACTACCAGTTAGTTTAAGTTTAAAATCAAACTGCCAACTTGAAATAAAACCTCGATTTTCTATACATGCCTCACATTTCTTTGTCAATTTGTAATCTGATGTTTTTTGTTTACAAATTAGAGTGTTTGTCCTTTTTTCAAACAAGATCTATCTCAAAATCTCACTTATCTGATCAGGTTTATAAACTTTGGCATAGTCCAGTATGTCAGTGGTAACTCGAGGAATTTTTTTCCCAGTACTTAAACATATAGACATTGTTACAAAAGAATCACGCCTGGTATCTATTCAAGTTTGAACAAATCTATAAAACTTGTATTATTTTAGACGAACGATGTTTAATAATTTTAGAAACACTTTTGAAAAAGCATATTAGAAAAATACTTTAACATAGAGACACGCGGTCTGTTGTACGTGTGAGAATAATGTTTAAAGTTTCTTTGAAAGCATACGGTTACCATGGTCCAACATGTGCACAATGCGTTATACGTAAAATGTCCACTCTGTAGCCATTCTCTTACCAAGCGTTTTGCAACATTGCAGGAGTGACTTTTCTGAAGATCTTTCTCGCAGTCTTACTAGCTTAAACAATGTCCTCCTGTATAAAGCCTCATAAAAAAAAACAATCCTTAAGTGACTGGGAAATGTTTCATCAAGTTTGTTACGGACGCTGAAGCTTCCGTGAGGAGGTACCCTGTCCTGCTGGAATAACAAGTTAATAACATATCTTGATACTGTAAAAAAACTTCAAACATTATTCTTGCACGTGCAACTAACCGTGTGTCTCTACATTAAACGGTTTTTTTCGTTGTGATTTTTCAAAGGTGTTTCCAAAATTCTTGGACACCCTGTATATAAAATATATCCAAGGCTATACAGTGAACGCATCATGTAGAATTAGCAACATTTATTGCCCTTGGTAAAGAGCCTTGAAATACAGTTGTACGTAAAGTAACTTTATTTTATGGAGAAAAAAAATATCGCTCATAAATCTAGATGTCGAAGAATATTACTTCAGGTGACATATTTGACACAGATCTAATGACATTTGTCTCAGATTGTGTAAGATGAAAGTGCCAGTCATTCACTACTGAAAGACTGGAAGCACTAGCGAGTTTGTTTTATTTACTTGCAGGTGTCAGATCCTTTGCTTATCATAAAGTATACACTGAACTACTCACTGAAGAGAAACCCGAGGGCAAACGACTCTGAGGTTGTACCAAGAAAAATTGGTTTGTTTAGAATTTCGCGCGAATATACACAAGAACTATCATTGGGAAAGCAGCTAGTCATTACCACCCACCGCCAATTCTTTCGACTCTCAATCTGCGGGTCGTAGATTCAAATACCCGTCCCACCAGAGTGCTCGCTCTTTCAGCTGTGGGGGTGTTATAATGTGACGGTCAATTCCACTATTCGTTGGTAAAAGAGTAATCAACGCCCTAACTACCTGGTCAAGCCAGGCCACCAAGAAAGAAAATTAACGTTTGTCTGTTGCTGTCTGGCGTATGCGAGTGGAATTTACTCCACTGGTGTGCAACCATCAAATTAATACACAAATGTGTATTAATGTGAAAAGTTCCGTGGTGCTTCAAACATCCAGTTAGTGTGAAGGATGTAGTTGTTTGATATGTTACTAATCAATGCTATTAAGAAGATCTCGTGCCCGTTTCAAGATGTACATTTCAACCGCACGTGACTGGAAACCATATTAAGCTGCTTCAAAGTGGCTTCGATACGCTAAGATCTTATATATCTTATCTTTTTGCTGTCTAGAGAGGTCTTATTGATAGCTTTAAATGATAAACACGTTTCGGTAAGATTGTGTTAAACTAAGAATCGGTAATGTAACGTAAATGAAAACAGGCCTGAACTGTCTGCAGAATGACAAATGGCCCTCGTACAGAAAACACTGCTTGTAATTCTACTTTCTTCTATCGGTGCGGTACATGTCTTTGCCTTAGTTCACTGACAACTCAATAGACGTTGTATAAAATCTAAACTAAGAAACCAAAACGAAAACTTAAAAAGTACTAAATTTTGTTTTACTGTATTGTGTAATGGCAAACTCAGTAATTTTTTAAAGTGTTTACACAAGAGGTTCGTGCTTCGCATGGATCTCGGTGACCACTAAGTGAGTAAGTCAAGGTTATTCTGCATAACTCTTCTGTTCGAGGTTCAAGTTAAAATTTGTCAACTAACAGTGTAGGAACCAAAGCCGTACAAACTGAGTAGCTTTGTATTCTACTGTGATAACTCAACAAAGTGCATATGTAGATGCCATGCAGATGAGAAAAAAATCAGCAGTAAAAAAAAGACGAGCTGTTGTTACTGCTGCCACATTGCAGTGGCGATTGGTGACCTTTTTTGAAATGCGAGCCACACATACACTGTGCATGGTTATATTTTAACCCACTGAAATCAACATACGCCACGCTCTGCAAATTCTTGTCTGTGAAGAGTCATTTCTCATTTCCTCGTTAGGCAACGCTTGCCTAACAAAGCTCTAGTGTTGGCATGGCAACGGCCATTCTGGCACACCCAGTATTCTTTGTTTGTACGCACTTACTGTTTCCTTATGCAGAAATACTAAGTCATGATTGAAGCTTTAGTAGCATTTAATTGATGCTTTATTACACGATCATAAATTATTAAATTAAAAAAAAATTAATGATAAAAAAGCAGTTGTTTTAAGTGTTTAGATTAGGGACACGAGAACAGAAATTTTACGTGTGGTAGTGCCTCACCCCAAAAGACACAGCTACTACATTGTTTTACAACAATGTGCTATGCTAGTAGTGCTGGCTAATTTCATCGTGTCATTAAATACGAGATTGCCCATTATAGTAAATAGCATGCAGGATTTTAATTACCAACTTCACGTTTTGACCATCAACTTGGGAAGTATCACTGCATGTTTTACTATAAGATGCCTGCCTTCAATAAGTTTATGACGTTTTCTTGACATAAATAATTCGATAACGATCATATCTGGTCGATGGAAAATTACATAGGTGGATAATAGCTTCTGATGGTTCCTACTTTATCAACCAAAGATACAAAGGAAGTGTAGCTGCTCCAAAATTAGGTTTTCTGTTTTCACGAATCAAAAACGATATTTATTTCACAAAACTATAAAGTAGCAAAAACTAGCATGAAGGCGAAAGAAGAAAAATGTGGTACTGTCGTATAAATGATTGTGACGAAGACAACTGGGTACTGAAATCAGAATGAATATGATCAAATATAGGGAAAACATATAATTTGAGAACTTCTCACTTTTACTAATAATCTTCTGAGCAGCTTTATACAATAATGTGATAGATAATGGTCACTACAGACAATTATCATGGCGTTGGTCAAAGGTGACTCCCAATTTTCTTTAGTGGGCATTTCTGTTCATGGGCTTTATCAAGCAATTAGAGACGCAGATACGGTTCGAAGGGTTCATTGAGTCCCCCATCTAGAGAACTCATTGCGTCGTATGATTTTATAAAAGTAAGGGTTAAAACCAGTAAAAAAAATGGCACCATTTATTAATATTTTGATTGTGCGCTTTAAAATATCTATGTACATTTTAGGGAAATCACATCAGACCATATGTTGCTGGAATTTCGAATTACAGTATAACGAATTGTAATTGGTTGGGTGTGAAGAACCTTGGGTAATCCTTATATAGTGTATCTTGTTGTGTGCGTATGAAGAGGTGGTGCTGGTAGAGGGGTACGTATCTATATTTCGCTTTGTATGCTTAGAAGAGATAGGGGAGGTTGTGTTTTATTTCGTGATTCAAGTCATTTTTCAATAGTTCATAAATAATAAATATTTTAGGAACTTGAATTAAGTAAAACTTTATGCATCATATCGCCTTCTAGGGATTCTTTTTGCGTGAAATGTGTTTTCAAATTGGGATTCAGCTCCTTCAGAAATTGTGGCGCGCAATTCTCCGGGTATGCTAAAGTCAACCTTATCAAACCCTTCTGGATAAAATTCTGGATCTAGCACTGTCAAAGGTGGTTTAAAAACACAACCTTGTTTCTGTCTTAAACTATCTTAGTTATATTACATAACAATTATTCATGTTCTCTTTTCCGTTCTCGTTCGATGTATAAAAAACAAATCACCTTTCACTCTTTTGTGTTAATATCTAAATGCGTCCTTTCCATTTTCTTTTGTGTATGGTTGTGTGTAACAAATTCACTTTCTGTCCCTTACGTTTGTTACTATGGTAACCACTTTCTGCTTTCTTTCTTTCTTTTTTTCGGTTTGTTACCAAACAAAAACACCTTTTCTCTCTTTACTTTTTTATATTTAAAGATTACTTTCTATCTCGGATTTGGTAAGTTGGTAGTTGATAACCACCTACTTTTCTTCCTGAGTGAGTTACTTTATGTTAAACACCTACTTTCCCTCCTGAGTGAGTTACGTTATAATAACCTCATACTTTCTCTCCTAAATGTGTTTCTGTGTAGCATCTTTTATGTTTTCTAGGCAACTTTAACAGTCATCAACGTTTTCACGCTGAGTCTTTCCTTCTAAATAAATCATTCTCTATCTGCTGACGTTTAAGAAACATTTTTCATCTTACTTTATTGTATATTTTTATTATTTCTCAACCGTTTGTTCTTTCATGTTTACTCAACAAAAGGGTAGATGTGTAATAATCACCATAATAATCAAGAAGGTGTCTCTGTGGCTGTACTACCAACAAAGCACTTTTTGATTATTATGGTGATTATTACACATCTACCCTTTTGTTGAGTAATGTCGCTGTGACTGTACTGCCAACAAAGCACTTTTTGATTATTATGGTGATTATTACACATCTACCCTTTTGTTGAGTAAAGTCTCTGTGGCTGTACTGCCAACAAAGCACTTCTTGATTATTGTGGTGATTGTCACACATCTACCCTTTTGTTGAGTAAATTCTCTGTGGCTGTACTGCCAACAAAGCACTTCTTGATTTGCGAACTATTTCCTAATTTTATTAATCTTGGTATATGAACTATACAAAAATGCCTGATATTTGACAATCACACATCTACACACCTATTCTCTGTTATTCTTTGTCCTCGGCATTAAGTCATTACGTGCACTGATTGGGTACGCAAATGCACAAACGCCTTTTATTCTTCCAAGTAGACAAGCCTTGCCTTGTCTGGGATTTCGATTTTTGATTTGTGCTCACGTGGTGTTGGAGAAAAGGTTCGAAATTTTTGGTCGAAATGATAATTGCACACGTAACAATTGTATTGACTTTAACCTCAAAATCATTTTGTTCTGAAATAATTAAAGGACAAAGTTTCCGTCAAGTTTTGTGACACTTCTATAATTTTTCTGAAAAGTATTGTGAAAATAATAGCGCAACAGAATATATATATATATATTTATATATATGTATATTAAAATAAAAGCCGAATTAACCCGAGTGTAAGTATCGATAAATTAACTTCACGCTATCTTAGGTTTAAGATAACTTGAAACTTTAAATATTAAACAAATATTCATTAGATATACAGACGATTCTCTGTAATAACTATACAAGATTTATCTTGTGTTTGGTATTTACTGCGAGCCTTTTGCACTGTTTTATTAGCCTTAAGAAAATACAGACGCAGTTAAATTCATTTTATATCGCGTTACTTAATTTAAATGTCTCTTTTCTGCTATCAATAGACATAAAACAGAGCTCTACGACACAGCCTTAAGGACAGAAATGGAACTCTAACCTTTGAAATTACCAACTCTATTTAAGAACATGAACTTCATTCGTTTCCATAGAAATAATATTTGAAAACAGTTGTCAAGTGATCAAACATTTTAGTACTCAGTGGAAGAATAAAAATTCCTTCAACACGAGTCACAGACGTTTTTTTATATAAGTATTTAAAAGGTAAGCTGCATTTGTATTTTTGATTTTTTTGTGTGAATTACGTCACAATAAGACTGACGATAACTTTTAACAAATCTTTCCTCACTGCACTAATAGAGTATTTCAGTGAGAAGGAAATAATAGAATTTCAGCCGCACACTTTGTTTTACGCACGCTGCTGCCGACAAAATCTTTCGCTCAATACCAGAGCTGAAAATTGCTATAATTCGCGGACTTATACACAATATAAGTTAATAATGACTGAGAGTTCAAAAGGAAAATTTTCAATTTTTCTGATACTAACTTAACTGTAGGAATATCCACCATTTTACCTTACGTGTTTACCTTATGTTGTTTTCAGATTTTCTTCAACGTATGTGCGATAACGTTTTCTTTTCATTTATTCTTCTGTAGTTGTGTGTGTGTGTGTGTGTGACAGTGTTATTTTTGTATATTCCCATGCGTATGTGTGATAGTTTCATTTTTGTATATTCCCTGGTGTAAGTGTGACATTGTTCTTTATATATATTCCCTAGTGTACGTGTGATAGTGTTGTTTTTAGACATTTTCTGGTGTTTGTGTGAAAGTGTTGTTTTTAGACATTCCACGGCGTATATGTGACAGTGTTGTTTTTGTTTTGGATATCTCTAGTGAATGTGTGACAGTTTTATTATTAGATGCCCCTTGTTGTATGTGTGACATTGTTATTTTTCGCTTTTCCTTGGGACATGGGTGAAATTGTTGTTTTTAGATTTTTCATTGGTGTAACGCGATAGTGTTGTTTTGAGATTTTCTTGCCATGTACGAAATAGTGTTGTTCTGTTTTCAGACTTTTGTTACAGTGCCGCAACAGTGTTATTTCCTGATTTTTATTGGGGTGTATGTGTGACTGTTTTAGGTTTTCTTCGGTTCGTAGATGAAAACAGATATCATTCTCACAAGTCATTAAAAAGTATTGTTATACACACATGTGAAAACCGTATTGGACAAGTAGTATTCTCACACACAACTTTCTCTCTTCTCATGAAAATAAACTAAAACAAAACCAAGTATTTAATGTTAAGAAACGTATTCACAGCACTATGACCTCTTTTATATTTAAATTTAAAAAATTAACAATACCACTTTTAAAAATATCAGTTTGTACTTACTATTAAAATAATTAAGATTTCACAAAGTTTTGTTGCATACGAAACTTATGGTATTGGCAAAATGCAATCACAAAAAGCAAACATTTTTCCCCATAAAATTTAAATTTCAATGCTAAGATAATAATAAAAATTAATTAAAATACTTAATCAAAGTTTCTAAAGTTGGTGTAAAACTGACTTTCCGGATTTATGAAACATGTGTGGATTACGGCCTATTAACCAAATTCTTCCATAATATAGTGTTAGAATATATAAATATAAAAAAAACTATAACTAATATAATCAATCAATAATTGTAGAATCAGTGGGAATGCTGCTTGCTGGATATCAGGAAAGTGTATAGATTGGAACTACTCTGTTTAATTATTCAGTAAATAGACATTATAGATGAAAGTCTGGTTACGTACATCCCAGCATACACACATGTACTGTTATGCATAACATTCATCAGTTAAAACACACAAACAACCGAAATTTCCAAATCAGTTGAAACACGGCTCGGATCGACCGTCGAAATGAACATTACTATTTCCCTCGTGATTAGTGCTAACGGGTGTGTTCATATTATGGTAATGCCTAATACAAGCTACCATGCTACTCGTTCCTCTAGGCTACGCAATCATTAAACAGTTAGTTCTAACGTTATCAATCTTGTCCCATGACAAAAGGACTTATCGTCCCACTATCGTAGTTAATTACTTCAATTTCCCTTAATGGAAGCAAGCATGGCCTGTTAAAACATGTACAGTAAAAAAAAAAACATACAGTGATAATCGATTAGACATTCTGAGGAAGATGTATGAAATAGTGCAGAAGTGTATACTAATAAAGAGAGCATTTTCTATGAAAACAGATGAAACTGACGTAACAATACCCATAAAAAGCTCAAGTAAGGTTAAAGGACATATTGAATGCAAGTTTCATTTCTCAATATTCTAGTTACCAAAATTTAATATAATATAATCTCGTACAATGTAGGCATGTGGAGTTAAACCTAGGTACGTTTAGTATGCTTCTATACGTTTTAAAGATGTTAGAAGCATCAAGACTGTTCTGTGTCTGTAATTGTTACGGTCATGCCTAATTCAGTTTAATTTTGATATTAAGTTACCCATTAGTTATATTAGATTTCCAAACTATAGAATTACTAAATATCCAGCAAATCCATCTGTAAATATATTTAGGTCTGGGTATAATCCATAGAAGAAGCACACTGAAAAGATGAACAACCACTAATCAAATGGGGGAGGAGGCGCTATACTCTGCATGCTGGCTTATGTTTGTGTTTTCACAAAGGTATGCAGATAGAAGATCTCAAACTGGAGAGTTTAATAGGATTCGATACAAAATATCCAGTGGATTTTTTTCAAAGAAACGACCGTCAATGAACGTATTAGTTTAATCTAATATGGTTATCTTATATATATATATATATTATAAAAAAATATGCGAGGTATGTCTAGTTAGATCACCATGTATATATATATATATTCGTATAAATATGTAGTAATAACATTATTTAATACTTCTGGTCAAAAGTAAGCTAAGAAATAAATCAGAGCTAAAAGTAATAAAATATAAATTAAATGAGTCAATCTTCTTTAACAAAGTGACTAGAAGTATATCATGTCGTACATTAACATACAGATCCCCCCCCCCCAGTGGCACAGTCTGCGGACTTATACCACTAGAAACTAGTTTCGATACCCGTGGTGGTCAGAGCACAGATAGCCCTTTGTATAGCTTTGCGTTTAATAATAAACACCAACATCAATTACAGATATCCGGACTGATATTAGATACTACTATCAATAAAGGAAATGAAACTAACTATTAATAAAAACTGAATACTGATAATTTCTTAGGAAGCATAAGTCATTAGTTCCTTACGAAGATACTGAATACACACACTTATTAGTGTTTGTGTATTGTCAGTGGTGCGCATTAATTAATAAAAATAGGGGAAGTTATAAATAATAATAAATAAATCAAGTGCCCTCTAGCCACTTATCCGACAACTTATCTCAATGTCTAGTGAGGTAGACTGTAAAATAAGCATTAAAATGTTTGGTTTGTTTGCATTTCGCGCAATGCTACACGAGGGCTATCTGCGCTAGCCGTCCCTAATTTAGCAGTGTAAGACTAGAGGGAAGGCAGCTAGTCCTCACCACCCACCGCCAACTCTTGGGCTACTCTTTTACCAATGATTAGTGGGATTGACCGTCACATTATAACGCCTCCGCGGCTGAAGGGGCGAGCATGTTTGTGGGACGGGGATTCGAATCCACAACCCTCACATTGCGAGTCGAGCGCCCTAACCACCTGGTGATGCTGGGCCGCACATAAAAATGTATAGATATATATAATTTACCATATTAAGGTAGGAGAACCCATTCGCAAAAATCATGACTAACAGAAGTATATTTTTAAGTTTATCAGACGATATCTTAGACAGTTGTTCTCCTAATTTACTAGATAGCGGTACATATGGTATTTACCTGAGAAAACGGTACAGTATACTTTCCTTAGGAATTAGTAAAATATTTCTCGAATAGGTGTCTCTCTACTGTCTTTCGTAGGTCTGCGGTATATGATTTTTCCAAAAAACAGCTTTCCTCAGGCATGAGAGATAGGAAGAAATAATTTTTTTTACCACGTTGTACGGTTATGAGACAGAAGAGGCCAACAATGTCTTGCAGGCAAATTATATTGTAACATTCACAATAAGTCTGGCAACTTTGTTATTTATGAACTGTTTTATCATTCATGATAAAAGGGAGGCCAGAGGCTCTGTTGCTCGTAAGTTATGATGTGCAATGTATTAAAAGGAAAGGTTTGGAAGCTCTGTTCCCTGTTAAGAACAATGTAACATCAATAAACACTGAAATAAAAGTAGTTCAGAAGCCCTACTGCTTGAAAACCGAACTGTTTCGGTTTGAAATTTCAGGATTTCAAAATGCTGTCACTAGCCTATAGTAAAAATGTTTAGGTTAAGTTCTGAGCAAACATATGCATTTTGTTGAGCTTCAAGCTATTTTTATTCATTAATTTTGTTTATTTAAAAGTAAAAGTACACAATGCATGGTACCCACGGCAAGGATCCAGTCTCAAATTTTAGCATTATTAGCTTAAGATTACTAATGAACCACCGGTGGATTACTAATTATATAAAAATAGTGCACTCTATTTTCTAGCAATAATAATTTTAAAGTTCAATTGATAAATTACTTTGTTCTTAGTGTTGAAAGGCAGTATAAGGTAGATGAGTGCAAACGAAATATGTCATACAAAGGTGTCCAATAAAAACTCTGTGTTGCTAAAAGGATAAAACAGTTTTTATTCGCTGTAAAACATTAGAGAAAATATTTCATACATAATCCGTTTAATATCTTCTCCACACGAACAGAAGTGCTTCTGTCAGTTTCTTATAGATGTGACGAGAAATGGGAGTTTAAAAGAATACAATAATTTCTTTTTGCAAGATAATTGATTTTCAAGAAATCGATTTTTTAAAGAGAGAGAGTACACATGTTTCATGTTCAATAGTTTATAATTAACCATACCAGGACAAAATATATCAATAACACACATTCCACGAGAATATCTGATTAACGAACAATAAGCATGACAGCTAACTTATTGTGCGTAAATCCACACGTTCCAACTGCCGCGTCACCAGTGGATCAACATTTGAATAAGATTTTATTCATAAGGACTACTAATTATCACTTGTGACGTAGAAGCCCAAGACAACCATGCCCAAATTTGAGGTGAAGTCTTTCGCGTTGTTTTCGAATCACATTATTTAAAGAAAGGCAGAGACAAATAGAAGGCAGCTTAATGGGGGAGGGGAATATTAGATAGCTTAAGCAATTTTGATAAATTCACATTAAATGTTTAATATTCGAGGTACCTTACTAATACAATAAGTATTTATTTTGTGAAGAAAATTAATTTTTAGTCTGATATCCTGGGTGGCCACTTTAAAAAACAAAAAACAAAAACTCATACTGAGTTGGATCACTTTTCACCTCAATGATAGCCTAATATTGGAATAGACTGGACATCACAAGATATCAAAATATAATTTACTTCCATTGTAGCCTATTTGCCTTGGATGTTAAAAATTATCTTCAAGATGCTCAACTGGATTGATGACTATAGTCACTGTCATTTCCTTTTTTCCATGCTTTTGGGTGAGGACAAATGTTCCTAATTTGAGGATAAGTGGTACAGCTATGGAAAATTATGTTAAACGCTATATGAGAAATTCACCATTCTAACAAACCTAATGGGTATAAAGCTGACAAGTGGCAAATCGAATGATAGATGTGCTTCAAATTTATTTATGATATCTCAAACATTTTATTGGATGAATAATTTAAAAGAATATGTGAGTAGCATCAATGCTACATATTCTCCAAATTCTATATAAATATACGATTATAATGGTGAGTAAAGTACAACTAAAAACACCGTATATATAATGTTCGAGAGAATGTTTCAGTTCATGTAACCTGATATAATATAAGTTTTGTTTTGTTTTTTAGAGCAAAGCTACACAATGGCTGCTATCTGTGTTCTGGCCACAACGAGGAATCAAAACCCGGATTTTAGTGTTCTAAGTCCCTAGACTTACCATGATACACATGACATAAGTGTTTCTGTCTTGCTAGTATTGTTCACATTGCGTGTATATATATAATATATTTATATATGTATATAATAATATGCATATACATTTACTACATTTGTTACAATATGTTAAAAGTCATTAGTCAAAATGCAAACCAAAAAGTTCCTGTTTTTAAAGTTATAGCATAGAATTTAATTTATCAATATTTTTACTGCTTAAGGATTAAAGCAGTCTCTTTGCTGTGTTTTTGTAATACTAACAACTAATTACAAACAATACTGAGCTTAAAAAATAATCATATAAATGGAGTCGTGGACCATCACTTTCATTATTTTGAGCTATAGCATACGAACAGTTCATCTAATGCAAAAGCATCCGTACTACGCACGGCATTACACGTCACTTTTTTAATAATGGTTGGAGGCGGCTTGAATGGGTAATGAAGAAAAACTTTAATGTAAGTTTTACATAACAGCAAATGTACAACGTTTCGACAAGGTTTTGTCATCATCAGGTACTTTTTTCGTTTAGTCTCGGCTTCACGTATTTTACTACAGACATCCTCGCACTGCAAGGCTCTCCTCATTCACGGTATTACGACAGTAAAATGGAAATAACTGTCAAATCTGAATCATTCCTCCGATTGCTTACAAATGTACATTCAATATTTGTGAAATCCACTTGCATTTCTCTACCAAATTTCATCGAAATTGGTTTAGCCAGTTTTTTACATTAACTTATGACGGACGAAAAGTTGCCATTTTTCTTCGTATTTTAGATATTATTAAACTTTGCTGGATGAATGACCTAAGAAAGAAACAATAGAGCACATATGTTAAGTTCGAAACTAATTAAGCTGTAAAAACTGATCCTGATTGCAAATGTAGATTTTACTTAGATTTCAAGAAAGGAGTTAACTCAATATATTTGGATGTCACTAAGCAATCTTACTTTAACACTTGTTCAATATTTGCATACACGGACATCGTCAGATCAGTTTACTAAATATTTAGCCATCAAACGTTCAAGTTCATATACACTACCATATGAGTAAGCTGCCCCAATTGATTTTATGTATCATAAACACAATTATACGTGGAACCAATCAAGTAAAGTTTCTTAATATCGTTAAACGATTGTAATTAGCAATGATAGAAAGATCGTAATTAATAACTTGCTGCAGAGTTTGTTACAGCATACGATACCTACATCTTTAAAGAGTACGTTTTTATTGGAAAAAAAAACAAAACAGGATAGTTCATTTTAACAACTTTAAACAATTTTAATTAATAAAAACTTTTGTGCATCCAGTGAAACTAGTATCCTATTAGATTCCTGCATAATATTCGATCTAACAAAGTAATATTATTAAAATAAATGGCTGGTAAAGTCTGATCATCAACGAGTGCCACTGTGGGCGCGGTTCTGTCTGTTGGTCTTTTATTTATTAGGGTGTAACTCCCGAAATTAGGGTCTATCTGTTGTCTGTCAGGTCAGAGCCGCGCCTTCGGAAAGTATGGTGGATGTTTACAGATCAACTCAGCATGGTAGACTGTTGGATAGTTTACGTTCCAGGCGTACCATACTTTGAAAAAGAAGAAAACATGAAATTGTTAGAGGAAAACTTAGATTTATAAGCAAAATTAAAGTGGAATTTCAATCTCATACGATAAATGACAAATAATATTTCTAAACCTACTGACAAAAAAGAGGAGAAAAGACTAATTTTACTTAAATTCATACAAAATGTATGAGGTAAGTTCACTAAAACTACACAGAAACGTTGTGAAAAAACAGTATTATGGAGGAATGTGTGTTCATAAGTCGTTTATTTTGTGATAAATGTTGAAAATTACAGCGAACTAGGTAGGAACGTAAAATATTTTCTAATAAAATTCCGCGTGTTTCCAGCATATTGCATGCTACGTTGTTTTGTAATTTATAAAGGCAAAAGTCTGTAAACTTTCAATAGAATATTAAAGAGATACTGGGTTTAAAAATATGTCACATATGAATTATCTGGTGTTATGCTGAAGAAAATAATGGTCCTTAGTACGTTTTTTTATTTGTTATATTCATGTCTAAATTCCCGAGGAGTTCATCGAATTTGGCAACAGATACAGTGGAGCTATTTTTCTTAGATTTATTACAGTGTTAATGTCCATAAGAAATATAGGATGGTTTGTAATATATCTTGCTATAGTTTCTAGGGTCGTATTAAAATGTTGAGGTAGTTTGTGGTATCTGGTTTACTAATACACAAAACTATGTTTCCGTTAAACCTAACAAGTGATGAAAGGACTGTGATCCTTCCCTTTTTAATGTTCACTTTGTTTTTAGTATTATTTGACAGTAAACTGTCAGTTAACCACAATGTGTTTGGACAATAAATTGTTGGAGTATTAACTAAACCAACGAGTATAACTGTTCGTCTGTAGAGTTTCTGTATTTCATTTTCATCTTTAGGCGTTTCTTTGGTGAACTTTTATAAATCTGTTAAAAAATAAGTAAGTTATTTGTTTTAGAGATATTAACATACTTCATTCAGCGTAAGTCTTCATATGTGGAGTATTAATGTTCAGACTAAATTATTGGCTACTCGTATTAGTTATTTAAAACATGAATCATGTGCTCCAAATTTTAGAGATATTCTGCTTTAAAACATTTTTATATGTTTCTGTGGGAAATTTGAAATTATCTACTGGAAATGCAGTTATGTTTACTTTCGTTTGTTTGTTGTTAAGTGAAAAATACTCTGTGGATTATCTGTGAAGTTCCCACCTCGTGGATCGAATTCTCAACTTTAGCCTTATAAACTCTCCAGCTTACAGTTGAGCCGATTTGTATTACTTTCCACGTTTTTAAGATTGGAAAGTAAGAAGAAAATCTATTTTTGATGACTTTATTAGTTTAAACTTGAAGCTGAAATGAAAACTATTCGACAATTTTTTTTTAATAAAATAACTTGTTAATTAAATCTTTAAAACAATGTCACAATAACCTGTTAATTAAATCTTTGAAACAATGTCTTAATAACTTGTTAATTAAATCTTTAAAACAATGTCACAATAACCTGTTAATTAAATATTTGAAACAATGTCTTAATAACTTGTTAATTAAATCTTTAAAACAATGTTACAATAACTTGTTAATTAAATCTTTAAAACAATGTTACAATAACTTGTTAATTAAATCTTTAAAACAATGTCTCAATAACTTGTTAATTAAATCTTTAAAACAATGTCAAAATAGCTTATTAATTAAATCTTTAGAACAATGCCACATTAACTTGTTAATTAAATATTTAAAACAATGTCTCAATAACTTGTTCGTTAAATATTTAAAACAATGTCTCAATAACTTGTTAATTCAATCTTCAAAACAATGTCAAAATAACTTGTTAATTAAATCTTTAAAACAATGTCTCAATAACTTGTTAATTAATTCTTTAAAACAATGTCACAATAACTTGTTAATTAAATCTTTAAAGCAATGTCTCAATAACTTGTTAATTAAATCTTTAAAACAATGTCTCAATAACTTGTTAACTAAATCTTTAAAACAATGTCTCAATAACTTGTTAATTAAATCTTTAAAACAATGTCACA
This sequence comes from Limulus polyphemus, assembly GCF_000517525.1. NCBI lineage: Eukaryota > Metazoa > Arthropoda > Merostomata > Xiphosura > Limulidae > Limulus > Limulus polyphemus. The sequence goes on along the minus strand of NW_013665642.1, from coordinate 665,606 downwards.
ATAACTTGTTAACTAAATCTTTAAAATAATGTCACAATAACTTGCTAATTAAATATTTCAAACAATGTTACAATAACTTGCTAATTAAATATTTAAAACAATGTCACAATAACTTGTTAATTAAATCTTTAAAATAATGTCTCAATAACTTGCTAATTAAATCTTTAAAACAATGTCACAATAACTTGTTAATTAAATCTTTAAAATAATGTCTCAATAACTTGTTAATTAAATATTTAAAACAATCTCACGGTGTGAGAAACTGCTTATGCACTTTTCTAGAGTTCCATAAAGAAGTTTGTTGGACATGAAGCGAATGTATAAAACATTGTTTTCTGTAAAGCATGAAAAACAAGCAGCGTGAAAGATAGCATAAAACGCTTTTTAATTATTTATATTTTTAAATCTGTCAATATGTTGGCAGGATGAATAATATATACCTATCCAAAACATGCTGGATTCTATTGCGAAGTATTTGGGGAAATGTATCTTTATAATGAATTTTAAAACTTGTCAAATCTTGCTTTCCTGCAAATGGAGAAACTGATGTTATAACAAATTATCTCGAAGAAAATTAATTTTGTAGACCGTAAGAAAATTGAAAAAATTCTATATAAGAAAGTGTCGTTGCTTCCTTGGCATCTTTTGATTTTGATGTGTCTTCTGGAAGTGACATGGTAAAATTGTCCTGTTAACTTATTCAGAGAATACTATTGCCCGAAACTAATAATTAATTTTTTATCGAATTTCAATATAACTAACTGCATTAAAGATTCAACCAATTATACTTTGTAGTTTAGTTGATTAAACTGAAGAACATCGCGTGACTTTATTTAGATTAAACATATGTCCATATAGTGGGTATTGCGTATGACATAACACAAAATGGGATATAAAATGTTGTGCCGAAGGGTACTTGTACAATTATAGGCCATATTAAAAAAATCACATATATATATATATGTTCTGCTGAAAAACTATCATTATATTCGATCAGGTTTAACTATTTTACTAAAATATAAAGCAGTGTTTGGACGAGATGAGTCGTAAGTTTAAAATAATGTTATATAATTAGTTTGTAGATCAGTAGAACTTGTTTTCAGAAATATAAAATGGTATCTTGAATTTGGAATTCAAACATTCTAATTACCAAAAACAAATCACTGAATTCTAGCACAATGAAAATTTTGATGCTCAAAATGAAGTCCTTGTTATGCAGTTTAAATAAGAATGCTGAATTTATTACCCATGTCGTTGATCAGAAAGTGAAGACTGTTATGAATTTACCATATGCAAACTAATACATATATATATATAAGTATATCGAGATGGTTTTCCTAGCTGCATATCCTTGTAAAATATATTATCAAACTTATTTTGCAAAATTAAAACACCTTTTTATGACAGTAGCTCCAGTACGGGTAAAAATAAAATTTTCCTTAAAAAATCCTTATTAACATGTGACGCTATGTAATTAATAAGATTATCCGTCTTAAAATACTGCTTCGGTAATTAGTTATATATATGTATATGTGTGTGTGTGTGTGTGTGTGTGTAAAACAACGTTTTCTTTACACTTACATTGTTCCAATGCGAAAGAAAGTTTGGAACAATCTAGCTGTTCCTCTTGTCCAGTGCTTCTTAACCTTTTTCAATGTCATTCACCCTTATTTTTCACAACAGTTCAGTCACATCAGTTCGAAAAAAGGCGAAAAATTACGACATTAAAATGATGCAAAATTCTTTATTGTGACTAACTATACATCAAACTACAACTAGAATGAATACAACATAAAATAAACCAAACCCCTGGGTAAACCATTCACCCAGTTGAGAAGCACTCATCTCCTCTATCAGTACTCGTGGTGTGGTCTTGACAGAGACAACACGTTAGGTTCTCGCACAGCTGCAGAAATTTCATCATGAGCATCTGTAAGTTGCACTTTCAGTCAACATCAGATGTCGTCATTCTGACTATTTAAATTGTAGGGTAAGTGATTACAAAGAACAAACACGTCAAGGTGGAAGAAATTTACACTGTTATACGGCATCCGTAAACTTTAACGTCACCAGTAAAATCTCTTTAGATAAAAAAAAAGAAAAAGCTAGGACATCTTTCATTAGTTTTGTAAATGCTCTGGGTTAACGTTAAAAACGACCTTAGTTTACCATTGGGTCAGTATAGGAGGCGTTGAGTAATAGGTGTACGAACAGAACTACTTTCTCAACTTACCATTAAATGATAAACAAGTGAGACAAACAGTAAATATAAAATGGATAGTAGCTTTTACGAGATTAGTAGTTATCATTTATAATCCATTTTAACAAGTTTGAGAATATTTACATAAAAGCACAAAGTCTATAGGAGTGGGTTTAGAAGCACATGCATACTATGCCATGAAAATGAAATGCAATTGAACACAACTTTTGTTCCGTATAATATCACCTAAAGATAGTACAAGCCGCACACAGCATGATTACAAAAACGAATATGAAAGAATAGACAAAAAAACAACAACGTTTCCTTCATATGTAATTGAGAGGTAACTAATGTTTAGAAGGTAAAAAACGACCTACAAAATAGTTGTTGTTGTTGTTGTTGCTTGTTATAAAGCTACATAAAGGGTTATCTGTGCTCTGCCCACCAAGTGTATCGAAACCAGGTTTCTAGCTTTATAAGTTCGCAGCCATATCGCTGTGCCACTGTTATACTAGTAATAGAGAAAACTATCTAAAAACATAGGAAAAAAACATCTGAAAAACTACCGAGAAAATAATATGATATTTATAGCACATTTGATTACTCATACTTAATCGCACAGTGTTATAAAATAACAAAACTATTTCTAAACAATTAGTTGGAAACTGTTTTTTTTTGTCACACAATAATAAACGAAGGAGATCACTTTTATCCCTTCAGGGCAAAGAGCCAATCACATTAGAAGAATAAATTACATACATGTATCTGTGTCAAGATGCAAAGTATTGTTTGTATATTTATTTCGGGTATTCGCACAAAGCTACACAACAGCTATTTGCGCTAGCTGTCCCTAATTTTGAATTCAAAGACTAGAAGAAAGATAGCTGTCAACAGCACCCACCGCCAACTCTTGGACTACCATAATCGAATAGTGGGATTTCACTGTCACTCTTATGACGCACCCACGGCCTCAAGGTTCAAGGCATGATTTTGCGGTATGCCTGCGGACTTACAACGCTAGAATCCGGGTTTCGATACTTTGTGCTTAATTACAAACAAACAAACTGCACACCACGAACTCTTGGACAACTAGCTCGGCACGTATAACCAGTGGGTCATGCCTGGCCCAGCTGTAAAATAAACAAACTTAAGCGTTGAAGAATTAAGAAAATAGAAACACGATGAATATTCATGGGGTAATATAAGCCTTAAAACCTGAAATCATAAAGCTCTTAGCAAATATCAACTTATTAAAACATAAGTACTTTAGGTAATATTAAATGAGGAAAAGTGAGTTAGTTTAAAACTTATAGAAGTGATATGATCAAATCATAATATACTGGGATTAGTCTTCTAACTGCCTACTCACAGAAAAACGAAAGTTCCACATAACCCTTATGTACTGTGACATCTGACTAAGTTTAATTTAATGAAATATTAACACCTGCCACACGAGCCAGCCCAGCATCTTTTAGTACTGAGCCTTGGATGGTCAACAGGGGTCATTCCGGAAACCGGTGATTTAGGGTTATTTCGATTGATCTCGACGAATGAAGCTCGAAACAACTTTAAAAACGTAAAAAAAAACAAAAACTACTAAATGTTAATGAAAATATAGCATGAAGAAATATATAGGGATTATACTATGGTGGTTCCATACTTAGCATTTTACCATCCTTCTTATATTTACTCTTCATTGCAGAAATGGCTTTTTTAATTTGAGAATCGCTAGGATTTAATGGTTTGAATTTCGCACATGGCTATTTGCGCTAGCCGTCCCTAATTTAGCAGTGAAAGACTAGAAAGAAGGCAGCTAGTCATCACCACGCACCACTAACTCTTGGGCTACTCTTTTACCAACGAATAGCGGGATTGACCTTCAAAAAATAACGCCCCCACTGCTGAAAAGGCGAAAATGTTTGGTAAGACGGGGATTTGAACCCGCGACTTGCAGATGGCGAGTTTAGCGCCAAAACCACCTGGCCATGCTAGGTTCGACTAGCTAGAGAAATACATCGTGCATCTGCTTCGACTTCAATGCTGCTTCTTTACTGTGTCGTTAGTTTCACAAATAAAGAAGGTAGCTATCCTACGGCATCTACTCCCAACTCTGAAATTTATCTGGCCGACTAGTGGAGTTGACCGTCACCTTTATAGCGTACTCAAAGTGTGTAGCGTAATTGTGCGTCAACAGAATGTGCACTGTGAACCCTCGGAATCACAGTTCGAGCATGCTAACTCTCAATTATAGTGAATAAAACCTCATTATGTATCAAATTAAGATAAGACGGAATTGTACTTTGTAAAACTTGTTTATTTTTTATGTTAAATAAATACTGTTTATAAACCTACAGGATTAAAAATGGCATGCTTATTACATGTGGCAATTTACCAGATGTGATAACGATAATTTAAATGGCAATAACAAAGAAATAACCTAAATGTTAAAGTTTAAATTTACGGTAAAACAAATAAATAATAAAACTAGAAAACATATATATATATATAATGGAGTAACAGTATACCCATTAGAGAAAAACGTATAAATGGTGATAATAGAGAACACATTTATAGACACACTTTAGAGCGTGTGTGTGTGTGTTTTCGTAATGTTTTAAATTTCGAGGATGGATATGCCATATGAGCATAATGTATAGTTTGTACATATTCTACTTTTGTTTATAGCATGAACAACAAGGAGTGTAAAAAATACACAGTTTATGTTTGAGTTTCTAAGGTTGCGTGTGTTTTGTGTTTGGGTGAATTACAAACCAGTGTAATTTTGTGTAAATGTACTTCGCATGTATACATGGTTGAATGTGCACTTCAAACACTAAATTCTAATGCAAGCTTTATGTAACATAAAAACACATGGTACTTAAATAGATTCGAAATAGTTATACTTGCAGGAATAATATAGCTTAAAGTACAACTTAGAATAAAAACCAAGAATCTTAGATCGGTCTTAAGTTAACATCTAAAGTACATTTTGACGTAAGAAAGTGAAATGTAGCGATGAATGTTCTTCTTGCGATTATGTAAGAAGGAATATGTAAATTTAAATGCATTAGCAACTGAATTTATCTATGCACACCCACTTGTATTCTTTAATGGCGAAAAGTTGTTTTGGAGACTACATCTAGATTCTCAAGTAGGCTTAGTCCTCCAGTTATTTTTCAGCTCATATTGGTAAAATGGAATACCAAACACTGTATGTTAGTAAAGTGGAATACCAAACACACTGTATGTTGGTAAAATGGAATACCAAACACACTGTATGCTAGTAAAATGGAATACCAAACACACTGTATGTTGGTAAAATGGAATATCAAACACACTGTATATTAGTAAAATGGAATATCAAACACACTGTGTTAGTAAAATGTAATACCAAACACACTGTATGTTGATAAAATGGAATATAAAACGCACTTATTCATTTTGAATAATATATCTCGTACCACGACCATTTGTGAATTATATCTCATCAGTCCAGGTAACTAGATAATAGAGAATGTTATACAAATTATCTTTACATGCATTTATATATTGGAGGCACTTTGGGGACTAAATACTTCAGTTACATTCATACACAATTCTGCCCTTCCACATTATAATTTTTTGGCCAGTTATGTTATGAATTTTTTAACTCAGAGTGAATAAACATGTTTATGAATATTGATTTCTTATATACCAGAGTGCATAGTTTCATCACATCTTTTATTATGATATTTAGCTTCAAACCACGATAGAGGAAAAATATGTCATTATAACAAGTATAAAGAAGAAGCACTACGACACCTTGTTAAATGTCAGTTTTCTTAACGCGCAATATCACTTACACTTACTTTCATGTTTTCTTTCAGCTCTTACCAAAAATAAGACTTTTTTTTTAATTTTATTTTATAAACTCAGAATATTTTAGTAACGAGGTACTTGATTTCCAATATTACGTTTAGTTCGGTAAAAATGACTTTCCCTGCAAGAAATGGTTCTGCTAAGATTTTTCATATTATACTTAAGCCTACAATTATTTGAAAGATTTAAAACATTTGACTGAAATAATGTTGGTATGTTTACATATGTATAAATATCTGTAGACAGAAATGGCTGCATGTTCACCTAACTGAGCACCTGGTAAACTACGTAATCCTACAGATAAAGATTTTCTCACGCTCTTCAGTTTTTGTCCCTCGAAAATCTCACCTTACCGTGTGTTTGGAATCTTCATTTAACCAATCTTCCCTCTTTCTATTACAGCATTGCGTGTAGTGGTTGACAAATAACATGTTTCCACGAAAGTGTATCCACTGTAATCTCGATCTCTTGCTAGGCAAATATACCGTCGAAATCTCATTAAAGATAAAAAAAAGAGAGAGAGCAGTATTTTTTTACAATGATAGGCTTACACAAAATGTTAGAAAGGTTGTAACACTAAAAAAAACAAAAAACTTTTGAATTATAACTAATCGTAGTGTAATCTTCTCGAGCATATTACTGAAAATTGTGTCAAGAGATCCACATGAACATGAAATCTTATGAAAAGTTAGTCACCTATCACGATGAAACTCTTTTCGTTACTACCAGTGAATTAGTTTAGCTCAATATTATATACAGTACTTTCTATGAATATTAAGATACAAAATTTACCTCATAATACCACAAAAAATGTCCCCCTAGTGGCTGAGCGATAAGTCTGTAGGCTTAAGAAGTTGAAGTTCAGGCTTCGGTATCCGTAGTGGGCAGAGCACAGGTATCCCATTGGGTAGATTTATGCTTAACACCAACAAAAACACAAAAATGACACCAATACACTTTATTTTGAATCGTTAGTTCAACATTTTACACCATCCAACTTCTCACTTGATTTTACCAATTTTAAGAACATTTGACTTTAGTTAATATTTGTTACATTAAACTAATTTCTATAAATCATCTCCTCATATAATACGAAATGATTTTAGTTGATATTTGTTACATTAAACTAATCTCTATAAATCATCTCCTCATATAATACGAAATGACTTTAGTTGATATTTGTAACATTAAACTAATTTCTATAAATCATCTCCTCATATAATACGAAATGACTTTAGTTAATATTTGTTACATTAAACTAATCTCTATAGATCATCTCCTCATATATCACGAAATGAGTTTAGTTAATATTTGTTACATTAAACTAATCTCTATAGATCATCTCCTCATATATCACGAAATGATAATTCATAAAATGGGAGACAATTTGCCTCTTGTGATCCGCAAGTCTTTTAGTTTTGGAGAACTGGTACTTAGGCTTATGACATTTGCTATGAACATAACAAAACTTTTCATTAAATATTTGAAACTAATATTCAGGTATTTTGGGTATTTGTATATATATACTTTATTACTTTAATATGAAATCATTCTACATGATAATCATAGTTTTAATTATTATTATTTTTATATCTGCATGTGAAAACGTTGTTTATCGTCAACCAATATCAGGGCTTCTCAGGACGACTAGGATACGACAGACATGATAGTGGTCTAGGCTATATATATCACCAATTTTTACGAACGACAACTGTCATGGTACGAATCACATTAAGCACGTGAATTGTAATTATTATCAATTTCATTTCAAGTCTTTCATAAATATTTCTAGTTAAGAATTAATAACACGACATTATATATTTTATTTTAACACTTCATTTGTCTATTTAGGACGGCATAAATCTTTTCCAGATTTCCAGTATAAAATAATATATAGTTCACGATAAACATTATTCAAAGTAAAGAAAAAACTTGAGTTTAAGAACAGGTTTCAGATAAAGGGAATAAAAGTTATAGTGATGCATACTTGATAAGCTTTTATGGCACGAATACACCCGAATCGAGGTATTGTCACACAAAAAAATCGATGCTACAGCTATGGGAAGTATCAAGTGCCAGAGATTTTGGAGAGAAATTTTGTGCATAAAAAATATGTTAAACAGTGATATATACATAAATATACATAAATTCTATTTCTGTGTCATCCTATGTGTTCTATTATAAAATATAGCGTAGCTTGCTCCTTTGGTTGCTGTTTCACGGAGAAACAAAATCCAACACGCAAACTACTAAAGTGGAAAGGCTATAGAACTTGTACGTCTTCGATGATAAATAAACAATAATACTTGTATAGAGTTCGCGTAGAAACATGTATAGAATGTAATAAAAAGAGCTAATGTTATCAGTCCACCAACAACATCAACACACATAGAATACAGGAAACATACATATATATATATATAATTAAAATACATTTGACCTCCTTAAACATGTTTAAGCAACGAATGTTCTATTTCAGAAAACGCAAACTCTACCAGAACGAGAATAACTCATTCAATTATGCCAACAGAGAGCGCTGTGTTTAATAGTAAATAACCCATAAAAACTAGTTAAAATTTAATAATGTTTAGTAAGTACATCTAAGTGACTTATTATAATTTATACAGTTTACAGCCTTTATTAGCAACTGTATTCCTTTACTTTTTGTGCGTATGTAATGTAATGTATGCTTACAAAACCAAGATATTAGCTCAACACCTACTATGTAAGAAAACTATACAAATTCCATTAATATTGTTTTAATTTAAATTAATACAAAGTAACAATGAAACACTATTATATTTTAACAATTTTCCCATTGTTATTCATAATATAATTCGATAATAAGATTTTAGTCAGGTGCACTCATATACTATTTATATTACTGTAAGTGTGTGTGTGTGTGTTTGATTGCAACGACACGCAAAAGACTATCTGCATTGGGTCGAATCCTGTCGAAGGCTTCACGTTTTTGGAGCAACGGGAAGAGATGTAAAAAGTGTCAATCAAATTTAATAATGAACCTTTTTTTTTTCATCTCGAAAGAGCTCAAATGCTCAATGAAGTGTGACATACAAGCTTTATTGCTCTAAATGTTTCAAATTAATGAAACCATATATTCATATTTACCATAAGCACGTTGAATTATTTTGTGTAATAAAGACAATTTATTGCAGCATATATCTTATGATTTTCTTTCAGGTATATTGTGCTCTAGGAGATGACTGCTTGAGTGATAAGAAAACCTGGGCGACTGCAAACAGCATGAACACTGGTGACGTCATCCAAATGTATTTGCAGGAAGGTGATTGGTTGAAGTACGTATACTTTACCTCTATTTATTTTCTTATACTTTCTTTTTAATTAAAAAAATATTATTGAAACACGAAAACACTTTTACAATACACAATATGATTCACAGGATGAACTCGAGTTTGGATCGTGTTTGCTTTATAAAGTTAAGCTAACTATAATAAATGTCATTTATAATAAATAAATACGTTAATAATAATAATAATACATAAATAGATATCGAGTATACACGATTTTAAGTACAAGTTAATAATATTTACTACATTATAATTTATATTTTAAATATGCATAGCGTTATATTTTAAATTGATGTATATGCTATAAATATATTTTCAAGTGCAGCCGTATTAGTTATCAGTTTATTGAATACCGAACTAATATATATATATATATTACCATTGAGCAGTAATCTTATTTTAGGTCGACTATAATTTTAAGTTATTAGTGCTTGATACAAATATTTTTTTTTCTAAACATTTTCTTTTTAACTTAAAGAATTTGTAACTTTCCAAGCTTTTCTGCCCCTTTTCATATATTGATATTTTTTTCCCAATTCCATACAGTTTTGCTAAGTCTGTTTAATGCTACAAATATATAATTTACTTAAGGATAATATGTTTAAATTTTTAAAATTCAATTTTGGATTATCAAAATGTGTTAATAATAAACATTTCATAATATTTTTGCAACTATATTATAATTATTAAATTCGTTAAACAAGTACCTTCCTAGCAAGGCATACTATACTGTAGGAT
>NW_013665642.1:652019-654773 GCF_000517525.1 Limulus polyphemus | reverse complement strand
CAAACAAACAAACAAACAAATATAGGTTCCTGCACCTTTTCCCTTAATGTAAACATTTCACTTGTCTAAAGTAAAAACAGAATAAAATTATTATTGTCAAGACCGGACTAAGATATTACCTTGTTGTAAGACTACAGATATCTGTTGACATACCTAGATTAGAATAACAGAACCACGTTTGGAAATAATCGAAACAGACAAATGATAGATGACGCTCTGACGAGTGGTCTGTAATCCTGGAGGTTTGAAGATTTTCAAGAAGATGTTTTAAGAATATTTTCTTACCAGCAGACAAGAGCAGCTTATGTGGTGTTTTTGTTTTCTAAATTTTATCACGAAATAAAAATAACGTATGATGTAACTTAATCTTGTCTCCTATATATTTATGTTTGTTTATTTGTTCTGGAAATTCGAGAGCTACACAAGAGCTACCTGCTCTAGTCTTCCATAATTCAGAAGTAAGACAACTAGTCAACAGCACCACTCGCCGCCAACTCTTGGAGTACTCTAATCAAATAGTAAGATTTAACAATCACCCATATAATGCACTTACGGTCCAAAAGAGCGGAACGCGTTTTTGCGGGAAAAGGACGCAAATCATGGACCCTGAAATTCAAAGTCCGGCACGCTAACTACTAAACCACGCCTGGACATTCTCCGGTGTTAATTACGTTTTATTTGGTTTAATATTTATAAAATTATGTGGATTTTTTCAAAGATTGTATTTTAAATATTGATGGTTTTGGTTTTTTGGTGAGAGAGAGTTGTGGTATGTAGATATAATAAATTAAAACTTTTTTTAACATAGTATATAAATACATATAAGTTTTCCAAATTGAAGTTCAAGTTTCTGAGCCCAGTTACAAGTTCTAGTTCAAACTTCAATTTCCTAATCTTTCTCTTATGATCTTATGACACGTCTCATACGTTTGGGGCTTATGGCCAGGGCTCATAGATTCTACACACCTGACTTGATTACTGGATAACTTACTGAGTGGATCTAAGAAGGTTTTACAGAACATCTGTCATATGTAAAGACAGAGAAGTCCACGGCTATTTTGTAAGTGGTTAAATTATAGGTGTTGAGATAGCTGTTCTGACAACTATCGCAAACATCTAACAGAATCTCAGACACATGAGAAAACCTTTAACGCTATCTAAACTAATTCACATCTCAGGTCGCATGCTCTTCTCTTAAAACAAGAGATAGCAAACATGGACAACTTCTAGTAATAAGTTTAAAGTTGCCCTAAAGGAAGAGGCGTCGCTTAAGAATTAAGTTTAAGAATCTAATTTTAATTTGCTAGGCATCGTTAAAATGTTAATTTAAACGTAACATTTATAGGATTAAATTCCAAATTATAGTTTATTCATGCATGAATGATACTTTTGATATGTTTGGTTAATTTTTTCGAGCATTCACGTGTCTAATTAGGATGTTGGGAAACTATGAGTACTGTATATCCTTGATTGCATGATTGAGAAAAATCTATTTATATAGCAATTATTAATATCATTTCAAGATGATCATAAGCAACAAACTAGGTTTCATAAACAAATGTTCCGTTTCAGGGCTATGCATATAATATTTGAAGAAAGCGTTTATAATTTTCAGAGAAAAAGATAGACCACCAAATATCCAATAGCGAGAACTGAGAAATGAGGTTTTCCCAGATACTTGAGAATGTAGAAAATACATTTTGTTAGAGAAGTGATAAAGAACAAGTAAATATAAGTGATAGGCAGAAAAATAATACTTCATAATAATATTATGCTTGAAGAGCAATGTAAAAATTGGGGGAAGATAAACACTTAATCAAAAACCTGAAAATCTGGTAAAATAAGCAACAAGTACAAATACAATAACAGGCTCTGACACAAATCCAGAATACATAGAGTTGAGTAAGTTATATTAAAACAATAACGTATATGAAAATCAAAAATTCATGTGATAACTACAGCTGATATAAATTCGCGGTGGTTTGGTGTTACATACGTAATGTGATGATACCAAAAACTGCTTACTTTTGAGAATAGTATGTAACATCTCTTTCTGATGCAAAATATTTATACATTCAGATCATAAAGATTTGTTCAGATCGGAGATTTAGATTTTCCAAGACGAGCATATCCCTTGTGCTTAAAGTCATTGGAAAACGAAGGAATATGAATCAAATCTGACCAACAGAAAGAGGCCTGCAAGAAGTCTTACCTCAACCGTGGTGAGCAAAGTGCGGTCAATCGCAAAAGCCGCCCACGTGCCCCAGGCAACAGTATACAATATAATCAAGAATGATTTCTGTCTAGAAATGAAACCAATAGGGTGCGGGTTAGCTAAGATATGGCTTCCGGTTGTACATCCCGTTCCACCTTCGCGCATCTAAAACAACTTTAGAATGAAACGGGTATTCATGCTATTCCACATGAAGATATATTGGTAAAGTCGCCGGAGGCAGCGCCTGTGCTATCAGACTGGTGAATATGGAAAAGCCGTCAGACACGACGGACTTTTTTTGCATGGAAGCTATGTGCGGGGATATTTTTAAAATGCAACTTGTCAGAAAAGCAGGACTGAACATGGCGACGTGGCGAAACTTCAAATTAGTATAACATACTGAACCTATGTAGTTCAAAGAACAATGGATAACGAGGACAAAACGAACATATAGAACAGTTTAAAATATGTTTGTTTTGAATTAAGCCCAAAGATACACGAGGGCTTTTTGCGCTAGCCGTCCCTAATTTAGCAGTGTA
>NW_013665642.1:634027-651820 GCF_000517525.1 Limulus polyphemus | reverse complement strand
CGAATAGTGGGATTGACCGTCACATTATAACGCCCCCACGGCTGAAAGGGCGAGCATGTTTGGTGGGATGGGGATGCGAACCCGCGACCCGCAGATTGCGAGTCGAGCGTCCTAACCACCTGGCCATGCCGGGCCTTTAAAATATGATATGCCATGAATTATAAAGTTACATTAAAAAAAAAAATAATGTATATCCATTGCTATGGCAAACAGCAAAGTAGAAATATAATTAATCGCATAGGCGACACAAACAAGTGAATATGTTACAAAGCTCCAAAAACGTTTTATAGAATTTTGACTAAGAGCACCAGCTCAAAACTCTCAAATTAAAACAAAATCCTCTAGAAAGAAATACGAGGAAAGGTTTTTGGCGATTTGTAAACTACGAATTTATTTCTAAATAATAAAATGAATCAAATGTTGAATATTTAAAGAAAAAATATTTTTTACAGATATTATAAACTTAAAAGACTGAATTAAAACTTACCAGAGAATCTCTTCCCACTGACACATCAACAAGTGCAGTAACATAAAATAAGAATAAGTGAGTTGAATTTAAAGACGTCAGTCATAAGTTTAACTCCTTAGTTACTTAATCACAAAATACATGATTCTGTTTGATATAAACAATTAACTACATGGTAATAAACAGAGCTTTAAACTCATTTGAAACTAGCTTAGTCATACTTCAATTAAATTTAAAAGTTCGTCTTTTTTAATTAGCGGCAAATATTTTGTACCTTTGTAATCATCACTAAATAATGTAATAGCTAATTCTGTATAATTAAATAAATGATTAAATCGTACTACAAAATTTAATATTTAATCCATTGGTATTTTATTCAATAAAGTTATAACGTTTTCAATTTACGGATAAACACCGTAAATTACAAAAAATGAATATTTTTATTTATTTCATCTCAGGAATTATAAAAAATGGTTTGAAAAATAATAATCGATACAAAAACTTATGTTTTGAATTAATTCTAATTGCCATACAACAATAGTATTAGGCTTATTTTATTTTCAAACACTATTTTCTGTATTCAGCCCGTTAGGGGTCTTCGCAAAAGAAGAAGTGTGTGTGTAGTGATACTTCAAACACATTTCAGTTATGGAGCATCACTTTTTGCATAAAATTATTATTTTCTCATAAGTGCATCTGAATGAACAAGTTTATAAAAACAACTTTCGGTATAGTTTATGTATTCCCCAAAACATTTCTTTTTTCTGGTATATAAATATACCAGGATGTAAACCTTGACGGCAAATGAGGGTGAAACAAAGTTAACTTCCAATCTGAACAAGCTACCTACTAACAGCAAAATCAAACATCAACATGATATTTTTCTGAGGTTCTTACTTTTAAAGACAGATATACATTGTTTCTTCAGTTGAGTGACCTCGCTGTTGAAGATATTTTCGGCTGTAAACTTCAGTTCAACCAAAACATTAATTTTTAGTTAAAATTGATTGTATTGTTTGTCTTAAGTTTTTGAACTTACATTGAAATTTACTGAAAATAGGAACTCTGAGAACACATCTGAGTTTATGCATCGGTGCAAAATAAACTCATGTTAAGCCTAGAGCATGCGGTTTATAATTCGTTAAGGTGCATTCTGCTCAGAAGATAGTTGAATAATTACAATGAGCCCCACAGTAAGTTTAATAACTAGTTTCAGCACCATCTAGTTTCCCATACACAAACTACGTTCAATAACGAACAAACTACATAAAATTTGAAACAAACACGCTCAAATTTTATAATGCTACTTAGCACTTAAGTCGATAGCTCACTAATTCTGTTACAAAATGCATAACTTATTTTTTTTTTTTTTTCAATTTGGTGTTGGACACGCGCCTCCCATAGATAACTTTGTTATGCAAATTAGTTATTCATATAAACTAAAATATGGCGTCTTATAAATTTTTCTGTTTACATTTTGCACCGACAGGTAAATAAGTTACGAAAATCACATACATTTCTTTATGGCGTCTTATAAATGTTCCTGTTTACATTTTGCACCGACAGGTAAATAAGTTACGAAAATCACATACATTTCTTTATGGCGTCTTATAAATGTTTCTGTTTACATTTTGCACCGACAGGTAAATAAGTTACGAAAATCACATACATTTCTTTATGGCATCTTATAAATGTTTCTGTTTACATTTTGCACCGACAGGTAAATAAGTTACGAAAATCACATACATTTCTTTTAATTGATTACCTGACTTTCTTGGCGCGTTAAGATCCATAATTTATAAATGACTCATATAAAAAGTTCTATGAGTTACACTTCACCATGTTAATCTAATTCACACCATAATTGTATTAGGGGAAATTCCTTGTAGGCAATGGATATGGCAGATGTTGTGTGGTTGACGTATTTTTATTTATTATTATTTACTTTCGCTCACAAGTTCTTAGAATTTTTATTCTTATTTCTCACGTGAAACTTTTTTAAATGCTAGATAGGGCCTCGCGCTATCCCAAGACTTTCATTATACACAAATACTGAATTATACGGAGTAACACAACTAATACCAATGTCGTCTTAATTGTGACCTACGTACCGTTACAAACTTTTGGTATTTCTCAAACACTATAGACGGGTAGTCAGTTTCACCTTTAAAATATTTTTGTTAGCTTTTACTGGCTGTAATATCGATTTATGGCCTCAGGTGATTATCAAACCGAAAATTCGAAATAACTGCTCTAGTTTTCCAAGTTATATTAAAATCAAAGGAAGAGTAAAACCACCATTCACTCTTTACAGGATCTCTCTCTCTTTGTTCTGAGAAACCTGAAATACAGCAATAGCAGCTAAACCAGTTATTTGAATATCATTGTACCAAGTTTTTCTTTAGAAGAAGACACATATGTAATAAATTTCGTTCTTATTCTTATTATCTTTGCTGATAGAAAAAGATGTAATAAATTAATAGGATTTTTTACGAAACGTGATTCTCCATCTAAATATTGATACAATCTAGTACTGAAATTAATTTGATCGTTGTAAACATAAACTTTAACTTTTAATTAATTGTTATGTTGACCGGTAAGAACATATTCAAAGTAACAACCCTGTTAGCTTTTTAATGAAATAAAATCATCATGTGATAGTGATTAAAAATTCAACATATTTTTCTTCAAACTGTATTGAGTCATATGTCTTATTTCTGCTTCTAACAATTTTTTGTAAGGTGTGTTATTTAAATTTTGTATAAAACATTTTAAGAGTTTGGAACATATCTAAGATAGCAAAAAAAACACAGGATTTTTCTGCTTTATTGTTATAATTTAATTAAATAATATTGTATCGTACCTTATGCTTGTACAAGCTTTATATCACTAAATGGAGGTTATAGTTTCAAAATTAACTCAGTAGAAAAAGGATAATCGTATCTTAATGAAACAACGTATCTTTAGCTTCCAGCGGAAGAAAAATTCGAATCTTGTCGACTATCTTTTTAATTGGTTTTTCTGCGGTGCCGTGACTAGGAGGAAAAAACACAAAGGACCTGGTTTATGACTTAGTGGTTAGTTTGGGCGTTCGACTCATAATCTGTAGGTCGTAGGTTCGAATCCAATCGCCGAACATGAACGCCCTATCAGCCGTGGGGATGTGATAATGTTAGTGTCAATTCCACTATTCGATTAGAATAGCACAAGTGTTGTCGGTGGATGGTGTTTATTAGCTTCCTTCTGTCTTGTCTATCATTTCTAAATTAGGGACGGCTAGTGCAGTCATCCATCGAGTAGCTTTGCACAAAATTCAACAAATTAAACTAATTATTTATTGTTAAGCATAAACTAAACAATGAGATATATGTACCCACCACGGGTATCAAAACCCGATTTTTAGCATTATGATCCTAAAGTCAGTGGGAGGAGGGCATAACCTAAAGAAGTATTTTAAATACAATATGAAGATAAGTTAGGGTAAAGAACATATATTAGATTTTGTGGGAATAGCTTTATAGGAGAAGGTTGAAACAAAAGTAACTGACCCAATAAACGTTCATGGTTCGCTTTCAGTTGACACATAAACGCGCATTGCGCTTTTGGGCCGTGAATGTAGTATAAAAGTAACGATCAAATCTCATATTCGGTCAATAAGGGATAGCACACGAGTTAACAGTGGAAACTGTTTACTGGCTGGGACGGCTATGCGCAGATAGCCCTTGTGTTGGTTTAAGCAAAAATTCTAAAACAAACAACGATAAAAAACAACAACAAAATTTACGAGGAACACATCCAAACATCCCTTGTCTAGTCCATTGAAAACTACAGCATACACGTCCAAAACAATTTAAAATCAAAAACTCCTGTCGACTGGGCTTTATTTACAAAAAAAAAAGAATATTTAATTACATACATGTCAAATGTAGTTTCAGGATTATATCACCAGGATCGGAAGACAAAGTGGATGAGGACAGAACTTTTGACGTTGTTTTAAAAAGCACACCAGAAACAACGACCTCAGGCTGCAAAGAGAGCTATAAAGCACCCCACTATGTTTCTGAGTGGAAAACGAAACTTTCAGAAGAGTTCAATGTTAAATCTGATCTCTTGACACCAGGAGTTAGATTGTTTGATGGTAAGCTAAGTGTTTCTTATCTTATGATACTGATGATATAATGGCCTTTGTGATAGTAAAAAACAAAAACAAAAATTACATTGAACAGATATAAAAATATTTTGCTGAAAAATATATTCTTACATTGGATTTTTACCAAAGTCTCCCTAATGCTAGGTAGACACAACTTAAACATAATAAAGTTTACATGTTTGTTTTTTAGGGTTCAGTAAATGTTACGAATATGTTAATAGAGCATTACATATATGTTTATATATTTTCTTCTTAATGTATAACAAAAGTAGTACGGACGTAATATTTTATCAGGTATGCGCAAATATACATAAATTAAGGACTTACATGTATTTAACCATCAGCTGCTCCATGACCAATGTTCGTGGAGCTCGAGATTCGAATAGCTTTTTAATGTATATTTTACATGTTACTTAAACCAATACAAACTATGTAACACGAAATTGTATTGTATGAAATATTTATGAGGCTATTTTTATCGTTTCAGTGACCCTGAAAACATCTAATTTCAACTGTACTCTGGTTTGGAGATTAAACATTACAGTTCAGCCGCAGGAGTGTATGCAGACACCAGATGATTTGTTGTGTTCAGGAAAAGGCATGTGTGTTAGCGACGAGGAAAAGGTAAGCAATTTAGTGCTGAAACAGCTTACTTCCTGTTAAGTACAACTCAAGTCGTATTATTTGTTCAAGTTCAGCTCCAGGAAGTGCTTGGAACGCGTAAAAATTAATACCAAACCAATAGTCTAGAACCCATACATGTCTTACCTTATTATTGTTTCTTTTTTTTTAACTGTGTACTGTTCCGTTTTTAAGTGAATCACAAAATGGAGAACAAATATACAACGAACCCTTACTCATGTTCAAAGGCGTAATGCAGGTGGAACAAAAACAAAAAACAGAAAAGATTATTTATAGTAAAGCAGTTTTTGTAATCTCGGAGCTAAGTTATCATATGAAGAAATCATTTTGTATATATATAAATAACTGTTTCATACCTCCCAGTCTGCGGATTTAAAGCGCTAAAATCTGGGGTTTGATTCTCTGCAATGTACACAGCAGATAGCTCAATGTGGCTTTGCTTCGTATACAACCAAACCAAACCTATTTCGTGCGAAAATTAAAAGTAGCAGCAGCCTGGTTGTTATTCTTAGAAGTCCTCCATAGCCACAGTCTCTCCAAAAAAGTATTGCTGGAATGCAACTTGGGGGACTTTTGAGAAGAAATAAATGGCCACTGGTATTCAAAACAATGGATACTCAAATACCTTTATCTGAAGTGTATCTTTTAAATGCGCATATAACTTTACCAACATATTCCTGAAAACATACCTAATTTTAGAGTAAAAGTATCTAAGGTAAAGGACCTTTTTGAAATTCAAAAGCGTCATGTTCGCTCATAATTCTCAAATTATTACGAGTAAGTTAAAAACGATTATACCTAGATGAAACAGTAGGTTGAAGTTTAATTTTGTAGAGGGTGTTACTTGATGGAAGGAGACATGTCAAATAAGCGACATCTGGTTTGATTACATGTAAATAATCATAAATGTTGACTTAACTTTTAGAGTTTAACGTGATTATGGATTTACGTTGAATATTGGGCTGACAAAGATAAAGATTTACATTTAGTACATATTTACAACGCATGCAGACATACTTGTCCTTGTAATTTTAGATGTTATATGATAGAACTTGATATGGTGCTCCTGTGCGACATAGGATGCATACTTTATAGTTTTTGTCAAGTTAAAAATATCACAGTATTGCTCTTATTGTATTCAACTCATGTCTGCTGTAGTGAAGTTTTGGGGGGAAAATCTTAAAATTTCATTTTTCCAAACACGTGATTAACGAATATACTTATTTCGTCAAAATATATTAAATACATATTGTATACCTCTGTGATGTGTTTAAGTTACATTAATTTTCTTTTCCAGTTGTCCTTCACGTGCCTATGTTGTTCTAGTTTCACCGGGCGATACTGTGAAGAACGAGATGGCTGTCATGGTAACCCCTGTAAAAACGACGGATATTGCGTGGATATAACGGAAGGGATAAGTGGCAGTGCCTACCACTGTTTGTGTCCTTACGGTCTGTGTTTGGTTTATTCTTGTCAATGCCTTAAAGTTAGGGATGTTTTCTAAACCAGTATCTGGCAGAAGTAATTTAAAGCGGGTTCAGGAATTTAACTCCATTGAAATTTTACCAGTTAGTTTATACTATTATAAACAACACGAAACGTGTTTATACTTTTTTATTTTAATATTATATCATTCGTCTTGTTTGAAAATTTTGTGCATTTTACTAATTGCGTATTAAAAATCGAATATTGTAATTATTTTGATAGATAAAAACATTTTGATTTTTATAGTATGTTCGTTAGTATTTCCGGCACAATGTTTACTCAATAGACCCCAAGGTTCTCTTGTGGATGATATTCTATTTAAACATAAGGGATTAAGATGAAACGTCAAATACCTCTATATTGTATTTAAAATATCAAGTATTAATAACGTTTGTTTGTTTTTATGTTTGTAGTTAAGCACAAAGCTGCACAATTGGCTACCTGTGCTAGCCCACCAAGGGTATCAAACTCCAGTTTCTAGTGTTATAAGTCCGCAGACTTTCCGCTGCGCCTTAAATATGAGGAACTAGAGAAACAAAAATCATTAAACGGCGACGGTTTGAAGTTATGATTTTCTCATTTTTAGTCAATTTTGTGTTAATTAGATTTATTTAAAAATAAATTTGATAACAGCTGTTTTATTCTATATTTTTATTGGGCATGGCGTTTAAACATGGGATAAGTTACCATGACTCCCGTGAAAATCAGTATTGTTTGAGAATCTATTATTCAACAGGTAAAATGAAAAAAATTAACTTATTTAAAAGAAAGTCTACACTGATTTTAACCGTATCGTGAAGCTGCTCGAGACTTAAGGAGATATAATAAATGATTCAGTTTAACTTATATGAAGCATAAATATATAATGAAAATTAAACCGATTAAAATTATTAATTAAAATAATAAAACTTATCGGTTGAATAAAGATTTATTCGTTTGGTTTTAGCACAAAGCTACAAAAAAAAAAAAAACTATCGGCGCTCTGTTCACCACGGGGAATTAAACCACGGATTGTAACATTGTAAATTTGTAAACTTACCGCTGGCCCACTGTGGTACTGAATGAGGATCATATTCTTATATTAAATACAAAGAAATTCTACACTTGGCTAAGTATATGCATAAGTAATTGCACAATTGCACCAAAACATTTTTTTTTCTACTTTCAGTTTTTCTAAAATGCATCTAGAAGAATATTTAACTTGTGTTATTTTTTGTTTTATGTCATTAAACCTGCATTCTTTTACTTGTTTTTACAGCTTTATATAATAGTATTTGTGAAAAGATTACGCTTTTTTTTATACACCGTTATTTGTTTGTTTATTTTCAACACAAAGTTACATAGTAGGATATCTGCGCTCTGACCACTATCGGTGACCCAGTATGGGACTATACACTGTGACTCTTGGTGTTTCGTTTGATAAGGGCTATGATTATTGTTATGAAAACGAACAGTTGTATTTCTGGTTTTTAGTATAGACTAGACAGTCCGTGACCCGTTGGATCACTTACTATTCAGAGGTTATGGAGAATTTGACTGAGAAAATTTTCTCATTTCCTTACCTACCACAACCAAGGCACATTATTGAGAAATTCTTCAAGATCTTGTTTTCGTCATCTTAAGCCTTTTAATGAAGATGGGAAAATTGACAGGGAAATAGATTTGAACGAAGAAGTTTCGTAAAGAGCGCGAACGATAGTGTGATATAAAATTACTCATGCTAGACATTTTCATAAAAATGACCCGAAAAACGGCGCTAACTCGGTAACCCATGGCCCAATTTCAACGAAACTTTTTATTCTGTTTCTATTCTCATTTCTCATATTATGCGCCGTTTTTGTTGTATTTAGTTACAGACAAGCAAACAAACAATCTCAGAGTTTTAATAGTATATAGATTAAATGAATATGTAATATTTAGTACACTTCAAGTTGTTATTTAAAACGGTATTAACTTGTGATTCTATTCAAATCTCGCTAACAATACTTTGCAACAAGCTGAAAACAGAAAGTTCAAGAATTTTTCAATTGTTGCAAGTCCATCATTTCTTAATCCTGGTTTCACTGTTGTCACCATGGCAACGAGTTTCCAGTAGAAAACACAGACTAAACGTCAGATATAATAGAAACAAGTGGAATCTGTTGACAAAACGTCATAAGTGGAGAGGGAGACCAACCTCCTCAAAATCGATAAAGTACACACTTCTGGAAGTTTCGGTTGCTTAAAAAAAAACGCATACCTAGTAAGGTGACAAACAGATTTTTGTACAGACGCATAACAAAGAAAAAGAAGCTAAAGAAACAGAAAAACAAAACAACAACAAAATATAAAGGTTTGATAGACTCTCTTATTTGTTTGAGCAGTATATATCATAATTATGGTTACATGTTTTTGAGCTAATGAGTACTTCCATTTTCTGTTATAGAGTTTTAAACCAATTTATCTGTCGTAGAAAACTTTTACTTGTATAAAGAACACGTCTACAAGATGGGAATTTTGCCTGTATGGGACTACAAAAAAATAAATATTTACTATGGAAATTGTTTCGCATGTAATGCAACTACCATAGGTTATATATGCAGAAATGAGTTGACTTATGGCCACATCGCTATTTTTTCCATATGTATCAAATCATACATAGGCCTACTTGTGCAGATTTGATTAGTTTAAGGTAATTTTTTACTTTGCAACCATTTTTAATGTATGCGCCATCTTTAAGCAAGGTTAGATTTTAATATGTTGTCTATCTTTATATGTTTAATATTAAAGATTATATTGTGGCTATTTTGTCTTAAAAATTGTTGTTCGAGGTAAAGTGCCAAGATCCGTCTTTTATTGTATTTCGAAGCGTTTACATCTTGTGACGAAGATGTACAACATGCATAAGGTAAGCGCTGGATAAATTACACCAATCTGATGTACAGCATAGGTATTAGCCAGTTAGGTTGTAGCTTGTTCAATAGAATCAATCGCATGGTTACACAGTACAAGTTAGATTATCCAACGAAATTTATCTACTTCTGTTGCTACTGGATCAATAATATTTTACCACGTTGTTTACTGAATGATTTATAAGACTTATTTGAAGAACGTTAGCGAGACATTATTGAGTCATTCCAGAGGAATATAAATGTATTATGTGCGACTGAAGTGTGGACCTAAACTAAAGAGATACTTTTAAAGTGAGAAGAAAATTCCTGCTGTAGAACGTGTCATTTGTACTAATTACTATTAAAAATACTATTACTCCCTCAACTTGACAGTGAAACTGATAAGAAGTAATCGAAACTACGCTTCTTCTTCGCATTTCACTCCTGGTGCAACCTCGAGGAAATCAGATTACTCAAGCCCTATAGAGCCTAAAGCTAAACATAAAGTTAATGGACAATAATAATGCCAAGTATGTTATATGCCAAAAACGTACTCAGTTGTTGTACCATTTAAAGTTAGAACACATGGGCTTTGTTATGTATAATATTGCCATCCCTGCTGGAGCTCATTGATACAAAAGGAACCAGTTGTGCAGACGCAAGAGAAGTGGTTTGTTGTACACATGTCGTTAGTAATGTTCTTCTTTGGACTCAAATAGTACAAAGAAATTAGGTTCACAAGATTAATTTGATAATGTGAACACAATATATCTAAATAAAGAGTGGGCTCAATTTCATTCTGATAAATCCTTTTCCTTTTCAAAGCTTTTCAGCGTTCTATGCATAGAGTGATTCGAAATAATTTCTGAAATCTTATTATTATTTGTGTATCAGCATTTTATAATCAACAAATCTAAGAAGTGTCATATGTTTAAACTATTAAAGTGCTAACAAATCTGGGAAGTGTTATATTTTTAAACTATTGAAGTGATAAAAAAAATCTTTTAAAAGCATATTATATATTTTACCCATCCTCTTTCTGTTTACAAATAGCATTATATGAATGTTTTGTTTTATGGATATGCTTCAAATCATAAGAGAAAAAAAACTATGTAATTCTGATCAGCATTGCCTAAAAACTGTTAATGGTAAGAGAGTACACTATAAAAAAAAACATAAAAAAGAAGTACTAAGAGTACCTAATTTAAAACTAGTTAACAGGTGAGGAGTTCATTGTTTCTATGAGAAGAAACTCGTACAAGTGTTAAGTGTGTACCTCATAATCAATTCGCTATTTTTTGCATAATCGAAGGATTTCGTGGTCATTCATGTGAGGAAAAGAAAAGTATGTGTGACAAGATACCATGCTTGAACAACGCCACGTGTAAGAGTAATGAAACAAGTTACTGGTGTGAGTGTCCAGCAGGATTTAGTGGTCACAACTGTGAAGTAGATATTAATGAGTGTCTCTCGAGCCCTTGTGTCCATGGAGTATGTGAGGATGGAACGGCTACTTTCACCTGTTATTGTCTACCTGGTAAGTCCTTCAACTATAATATTTGTATTGGAATATTTATACATTAATCTCAATAAATATCCTTTCAACACTTAATAGTTGTAAAATCTAATACTATTATTCATTTGGATACTATAAAATGTTATCGCAAGTTTGATTTAGAGGAAAAGAATGCCTAACGAATTAATTATGTAACAACAACAAAAATTATCCTATATTGTATACATATAATTTTTACTTACCTTCTGAGTAATTAATAAACAAGTATAGAAGGTTTTAACTTCTATCTAATCATAACGAGGTACAATACAGTCGTAGTTATGAAATTACAAGGAGATATCCACGAATCAACGATAGACGTTAGTGATATAAGGATGGGTGTGTCTGAGCACGATATTCACTGTAGGAGGCTTTCATTTAGTACCCTGAGGTCCCCCACATTTCTATAGATACTCAGTCCATCAACCGTACAATGAAACCACAAAAGGCTAATTCGAGTAACCCAAAGTCACTGAAGTCCATAGGAGATCCATCTGTTGATTTAATCACGAATGATATAGCATGCATTTTCCTTTGTATATGAATGTTGTGAAAGATCTGTCATGTTGACATGGATACTTTGGTTAGGACTGCTGCATTATCTGGTTACCCCCAATGACAAGTTGTTTCTTCACTACCTCTGGTCTACGACTGTAGTCACTCGTGGAGTAGCCTGTCTTTTCCTCTCTGGTATCACGCTTTCCCTTACTTTACTGATACAGTTCAACAATAAAGATACCCAGTCTTTGCATGCTTTTATAATCGCAGAATATGAGAATTCATAGTGGAAAATCCTGTAATGTATCCCTTCAAGAAGGGATCAACTTTAGGCATTATGTGTACTTGCAAATCGCCACACTAGAGTTGGATTGCGATAAGAGGGCCAGGGCTTTTAACTTATGTTATTATAAGCTTTGTGGATGGTTAGGGACAAGGTGATTTTATGTGCAAATTGGAACTAAAGATCGTGAACAATAAACACTCATTATAAATTGGCACGTAGGAGACTTTTCATTTTACAGTAATAGTACATTGTAAAAAATTAGCATTCACGGCCAAGCAGTTAGAAAGTGTATCATTTTACCTCTTAGGTAATAGATAATAGAAAATTTCACTTAATCATAAGTATGTCGTTTTGTGTACGATTTATTTCTTAACGTTAAGAGGGTTGTCAAGTTTTATATACAAAAAGTTGATTTCTTTGTGTAAGAGATTCTTGCGGATTTCAAAGATCCCAAACTTGTATTCTAAATAAGAGTTACGCACATACATCAGAAGTCAAAGATTCAAAACATCTTTAAACTCTATCCACCGAAAATTCTCTTAAATCATAACATTTTTACCATTAAATTATGATTGAGAATTGGCATACGCTGTTATTATGTTTCAAGTAAATTCTGTTTAAATTAAATGTTTTTTCAACGAGTATTTGGTATATATATATATATATATATATACATACACACACACACACACTTACATAAATTTCTCGTTTTAGTTGCATGAATGTGAAAGTTTAACTTGCAGGTTTTGGAGGTGATCACTGTGAGTTTGAGTACGACGAGTGTGATTCAAATCCTTGCGTCAATGGAGGAGCGTGTGAAGACCTGGTAGCCGGATACAGATGTCACTGTGGTCCAGGCTATAAAGGTAGACGATGCCAGATAAAGGTGAACCTCTGTCAGCCAAACCCTTGTCCTAGTCCCGCCCAATGTGTCGACCGAGGCAATAATTACAGCTGTATCTGCCATTCAGACTACAGTGGTATGATTCAAACCTGTTCGTATTGAACTGTTTTATTACGTAACAATTGAATTATATATTTTTTTTACTTACAGACAAAATTGTAACTGTAACTGTTATTGTAGAAATAACTTCTATATTGTATCAACTGATTGGTTATCAATTGAACTTTAAGTAACAGTCCATCTTTTATTTTTGTACAGTCTTTATACAATTGTGTAATATTATTTGAATAGCTATCACAAAATAAGTTATCCACCAGGCGGCTTACGAAAGCAATAAATATAGTTGTTTGTGATACTTAGATTAGTATGGCTTGATTTTAGCCTAATTATGTGCATCATTTCATTATTGTTAAATAATAAGTAATCAATATACTTGTGGTCTATTAAACTTATTGATTAATAGCTTAAACATTATTCCTGTTGATGGTTATCTACTCATGTAACAGTATTTAATAACTGTGAATACTTATGCTGAACAACCTTTTAGCCTAATTATGTGCATCATTTCATTATTGTTAAATAATAAGTAATCAATATACTTGTGGTCTATTAAACTTATTGATTAATAGCTTAAACATTATTCCTGTTGATGGTTATCTACTCATGTAACAGTATTTAATAACTGTGAATACTTATGCTGAACAACCTGATTTATATGACTTTAAGTATTTTCTTGGAGATAATGCATTTAATTATGCTCAAGTTTTTCTTATACCTACAAACGCGTCAGAGTTACGTGGGGTAATCTTAGATACCTACATTTACTGAATATAAAACGTGAAGTACGAGATAGTTATATAACTTCTTGAAACTCAGTTTTATATATATCATACTTCAAACTTTATATACAATAATGACAATTCTCTCACATGGTCATTCTGAGCATGCGCAATGTTATCAACAAATACGACAGTGTAAAAAATGTATGAATTTAACTTTGTGCTAGAGAAATTCGAAAATACTTAATGGTTGCGCACTACAGTTGCTTTTCGATAAAAATTACAAGACATGATAATTATTCAACAAAACCCATAAAAACAACGTTTCCTCATGCAACTTTAATTACAACTCTATACGTTTCGTAATATTTCCCTACCCACATTAGTATTATAATTAGAAGTGGCTTGGAGTGCGTTCCCAAGGAAACAAGCGAACGAATTAATTGCATTTAAAAATCCACAAATTAAATTTTTCGCTACTTGGTGGGAAATTGTAAGATTCTCCTGTAAATCGTAATAAGATTGCACTCAACACGGTTTAGAAAAACAATTAACCAACGCAACTGTTGACCAGTAGGCTAAATGTGGCTCAAATGATTTCTCAGAAAAGCTATATGTTAACATGATGTTGAAGCGGTGTGGGTTGAGATCCCTTAAGAAAAGTTATCTGTTAACATATCATGTTGGCACATTATGGGTTGAAATCCATTAAAAACGTTATCTGTTAACATATCATGTTGGCACATTATGGGTTGAAATCCATTAAAAACGTTATCTGTTATCATATCATGTTGGCACATTATGGGTTGAAATCCCTTAAAAACGTTATCTGTTAACAAGGCACTGGCATATTATGGGTTGAAATCAGTAAATAAATGTTATTCGTTAGTGTTTTTCAGGTTTAAAATCCTTTCTGAAATGTTATCTGTTGACATCAATTAGTCTATTTCGGGTTGAAGTGCTTGTGAAAAAACAAGTTATCTGTTAACATAAAGTGACGGTAGTTTAGGGGTATATCTCCTGAAAAAAGCATTATCTGTTGACATAAGCTGACGGTCGTTTGGGAGGATACCCCTGAAAAAAAATCTTTTGATATAACGTTGGTTTTGTTGCGTATCTCTCTGAACTTTAAACATAGGTGACGATGGCTATTAGTCACGTCACACAAAAATTTGTTCTTCAAACTCTTATGATATCTGTCAAGCTTTTCGACTGAATTCAGTTAGTTTTGGCAAAAGAAGCAGATGATATAAAACTTTCTGACAGAACATTTGAAAAATATCACTCAATGGAAAAAAAAAGCATATTAATTTAAAACTTCGCAAGTAAAAAAATATATTCGTTCCGAAGTACTGCTATTTTAAACTCTAAGAAATATTTTAAACATCCACGTGAAATTAAGTTTCTGTTTGTTTTGTTTGTAATTAACCATAAAACTACACAATGGGCTATCTGTGCTCTGCCCACCACGGGTATCGAAACCCGGATTCTAGCATTGTAAGTCTGGGGGGGCTTAAGTTTCTGTATTATGAACAAAAACACAGGCAGCCACATTTTCTTTATCGTGGTTATGCTATGCTTTTCTTTGTAACAAAAATATACCAATCTCGAAAAAACAAGATGAATGCATCAAGCACTTGTACGGTTGTAAGTTAGCATCCGCATGGTATTCGCTCTCCTGCGGCTTAGCAATATCATAATAGTCACGTTTCATATAGAAATGGTATCAAGAAAGTAGTCACATTTCCTGAAAGTAGGTATCAATAAATTATTTGTAATTCTGTAAGCTTACAAGAACATACTGTTTTTACACCCAGGCAACTTTGACGTAAGTTGGGTATAAATACCGTATTGCCCCTAATTAATGCCCCCCTACGTTTTTTTTAATAAAACTTACCTTATGTGACAACAATAGTAATACAACATATAATTCACTTTTATTGCCGCAATTTTGATTTAAAAAATAAAAAAGAGAAGAAAAACACACACACACCGTTATGAGCATTGAAATCAATAAATCGCATATGAAAAATAGAACCCGGAACTGCACAAGTACTATAATTACAAATTATAAAATTATAAAAACACACACACACCGTTATTAGCATTGAAATCAATAAATCACATATGAAAAATAGAACCCAGAACTGCACAAGTACTATAATTAGCACCACTCTTTACAGTTTGCAATGCCCCCTGGGACGTTAATTAGAAGCAATACGGTACTTCTGCAAATATGATATAAACATTATATAGGTTATATTCCCACGAAATATGGTTAGCTTCTAAAAATATGAGAACACAAGGGTACTTGCGGTTCTGCAAATTTTCTATCAGTAGGGCACTGGCAGTTTTAAAAATTAGTATCAAGACGGTACTCGTGTTTATACAAGTATAAACATTCCTGCAAACCGGGTACTACGAAGGGCTAATACAAACTTAGCACCAATAGAGTATTAGATCTCTTGCCGTATGTGGCGAGCAAGGTACTCGCGCTGTTATAAACCTGGCATCAGTTTGGTACTGGCACTGCTGAAAGTTGATATAAGTGTAGTAATAGTTCGTAGTGTGGGCTAATTTTCAACTTCAGCACGTGAAACTTTTTATTCTATCTACAACCTACGATTAGAATTAAGATACAATGCATTCTCACTGGCTTTAAAATTACCAGGTAACCAGAAATTAACAGTATTATTAGAGAGATTGACACAAAAGCAAGATAATCAAATTTTATCCCAATTACAACAAGAGGGAATCCTCAATAGCCGCGGCACTTGAAATTCTTTTAGGCAGTATTAGAGTAAATTAATCTATGATACTTGGGCGTAGTCAAATACATCAGTGGAAAGGGTTTGACCTCCTGAGTCCAAAACAGTAATTAGATCTCAAATCGGTCAAGAAATGACAGAACTAAGAGCTAAATGCTTGTCCTTGAGAAAAAAAAGAAAGAAAAACCCAGAGCCATTCTATGAGCCACTGTGCCGCGGCTAAATATTTTATATCTTAAATCCCAATCAATTTCCATCGCAACATACAATACATAAATTTAGTGGTTGGGGAAGGGGATCTGAAAACGAAAGTTTTCTTTACAAATCAATAAAACATGTGAAATACCCAAACATAGAAACGACATGGAAAATTAAAACAACAACAACAAAACATAATATCTCTGAATTCTGAATTTAACAATTAAGTAAACTTTGGCACATTTCTGAAAGTGTAATCAAATGTACTCAGAGTATAGATTTTTTGTTCTGGTTTGGAAATGATTAGTGAAGTTGTGTTTGGATAGAATAAAGATGGGAGGGTAAAATTCAATCATTTTGGTAGAATGTGGTTGTTTCTATAGTCTATTACCATGTGTAGTTTCTAGAACTGTAGATTTTTTTTGTTACATGTAATGGCTTGCATAACACCATAATGACTGAAAATTAGGGTGGGTTCTAAGAGCTAGGAGTCTAATAAAATACAGTGGATTAATCGTTTATTCACTATAGTAAATAATTTTGAATAGGAATAATACAGGTTAAGTGTTTCTGTTTATAAAACAGCCACTTGTAATGTAACAATCAGATGAAAAGTTAATATTAAGATTTTTGTAACTCACTGCTCGAGGAAGTTTTCTAGGAATTAATTATATTCTAGGTAAAAAAAAAAAGTTAGTTAAAAGGATTCCCATAGAATACTTTTTTTTATCCCAGTCGAAAGAAAATATACCCGTCTAGATTTTATATCATTATCTACCTCATAATTAGACAATAAACTAAATTTTAATTAGCTACAACTGCGTTGTATGAGGTCCAAGAAACACTAGGTGACTAATTATCGATCCTTGGTAATAAATAATCAATAGATTTCACTACATGTGATGTAATATTGAGACTCCAATGTGCGGGAATAGACTACAGTAGTAATAGTTATTTTAGCGCAAAAAAACGCAATAGACTATCCGCGGTCTGCCCACCACGGAGAATAAAATCCCAGATTTTTGCGTTACAAGTCCGTTAACTTCCTGCTGACCTACTGGGGAACCAAATGGTATTACAATGAAGAGTAAGAATGTATTCACCTTAAAAATGACACTGATAGTGAATTCGATTTAAAAATATATATTTAACGCTAATTAAAAGTAACGGCACATAGTAAGAGAAATTTATC
>NW_013665642.1:630964-633027 GCF_000517525.1 Limulus polyphemus | reverse complement strand
ACCTTAAAAATGACACTGATAGTGAATTCGATTTAAAAAATATATATTTAACGCTAATTAAAAGTAACGGCACATAGTAAGAGAAATTTATCGCAACTTGTCATAAGTTGATTTTTTTTTTCCTTTACCTACCAGCTTTTGATTTTGGAATATGCAGCTGAATGATGAGAATCTTGCAAAATATTACTTTTTCGTTTTTGTTTACTTTCTTTCAAATGTGATTATTCAAGAAATTATGTTTTTGTTTATACATTCGGTTAATCTGTTCAATAAACGCCCACAAATTATTATTCAATTAAAGTTTCGTACGAAGAAATTTTATTATTGTTAAACCGTAAATAACTCCCATAAAAAAGAACTTTCTAAAATGTTCCTAGAAAACAATTCTTGGTAGTTTGTAGTGAAAGAATTCATGCCCAAATTCCATACACTGAGATTATGTATTCAGGCAGCGTAGAATTTGTAGTTTGTTTCTATTTTAAACTACAGATGTAAGTTTTCCTTTTATATGTTTTATTGTGCAATGTTTTGCCTCACACAGTTGAATTTTTTGAAACTTTCATCAATTCACTTCTACTACATTTGTTGTTATTGACTCAGATACAGATAAGGCTAGGATATGTCAAAACAAGTTTCACCCATACAAGCATGGTGGGCCTCCAGCGACTATATCATACTGATTAATTTATAAAAATTAATACTTCAATTGAAAAAATATCGGATACTATATAAGTAATAGAGAAAAGAAATGGGTTTGTATTGCATCTTTCTATAGAAATCCTTTAAAACCGAAAATGTTTTGGAACTAGTGTAAATTTTCTAGACATTTATTTGAAGAAACATAATACTGAAATATAATTGCAACATGAAGTTCTTACGCTTTATATTACACTCACGGTGTCAACCGACTCCTCCTAACGATTCATTCCGAATTTTAAAAATATTAAAAGACTGTGCAAAACATATTGTAATAATATATATATAAACAGGTGTCTTAATACCGTTTAGTAGAATTAATTTCCGTAACTTTCACATTTACCAAAAGAAACACACATTAACAATGTGTCTTGTAATCAGTTCTCGCGATTTCAGCCTACTATCACTTTTCTATATTTAAAATCTATCGACGAGACTTTTATACTTGACTTTTTTGTTACACCAAACTATTCCCGCATAATTTTTACTAAAGGCTACATACAGCTTGAAATGTAGCTAACCCAGATGCTGATCACTATCATAATTCTTAAAAAAGTTTTCAAAAGTTCTTTATAAACATGAAGACCAAAAGATAACGAATTTTTCAAAATAGTTTAGTTTGTCAAAACTAAAAGATGTAGCTTAGGGACATTTGTTGTCCAAGTTTGAAATAGCGCGTCATTAAGAAACAACTTGTTTTATAAAAAAAAATCTATAAAAGTGCAAGATACTCCTCTTGTGACAAATATTTAAACATACAGAAGTGCATAAGTTACACCCGAGCAAAACTGTGAATGAGTAACATCTAGCAGGCATACGCATAACAGTTAAGATAGTACAAGAACAGATTATGCTTTGGTGTGAACATGGCACAACAGGTCACACAGTTTGTCCATACAATCGGTTATTTATCTTTTTTTCTGATGTATGTTGAGATATTTATAGCAAATTATTTTTTAAACTTTTAAGCCTTTCCTGTATTTTCGCCTATAATCTGCTTATGTGAACGATTCAAATATAATAGTTCTCTCATACCAATGATAACTATACCCTTGCTTAAACCTATACATTTAAAACGGACTCTTGTGGAGTGCCTCACTTCTAATATCGAATTAAATATGTAAACAAAAATTTAAATTGTAAAGTGAATGAAGGACGATAATAGAATCTTATATTACTTTGTACTTTCTAGAAGCATTAAAAGAAGACAACGTCGGACCTATTGTTCCAACTCGGCTGTTCCATCCTCTAAACTAAATTAAAATAAATAAATTAATCAAATCTTAAACCCAGCCCTTATCACTCGTATACTTATCAAGCTTTTTCATAAAACTCACTTAAATTTACTACTTCCACAACATCCGAAG
>NW_013665642.1:624211-630367 GCF_000517525.1 Limulus polyphemus | reverse complement strand
CGTATGACAACCCCTCCATCCCAGGTGCCATTCTAGTAACCCTTTTCGGCCTAACCAGGGACCTATACAATGAAATTATAACATATTTAGACTTGTATTAAATATTTCTATAGATACAACCTATAATCTTATTTGTCCTAGCACTAGCAACAGCACACTACTTGGATGGCTTTAGAGACTGATCAACTATTACACCAAGATCCCTTTCTTACATAACACTGTTAATGTTATTCCCATCCAAATTATACTTATAATTCAAACTATGATAACCCACTTGCATTATCTTGCATTTATTATAATTAAAAAATATTTTCCATTTATTTGTCCAACTCACTAAATGATCTAAATCATTTTGTAAATCAGCAGCATCCTCTTCACAGCTAGCAACACCCAAGACCTTAATATCATTTGCAAATTTAAGTAATTTATTGACCATTCCTTCATCTATGTCATTGACGTAAATCAAAAATGGCAAAGGTCCTAAGACTGAGCCCTGAGGTACCAAACTTGTAACATTAATTCAGTTTGATTGAACTCTATTTGTAACAACCCTCTGCTTTCTTCCATCCATCCACTCTTGTATCCAATTTGCTAACTTATCCCCCACACCTATAGAGATAATTTTCTTACAAGCCTTTCATGTGACACTTTGTCAAATGTTTTCTGAAAATTCAGATACACCAAAGCTACACCCTTTCCCTCATCTACATAAGCAGTAACCTTTTCAAAAGATGTTAAAAGATTTGTAAGGCAAGCTTTTCCCTTAGTGAAACCATGTTGACTATCCAATAAAATTTTAAACTTTGCTAAATGATTTTGCAACGCGTTCTTTAACAAACTTTCCAAAACTTTTCCCACAACTGATGTAAGACTAATGGGTCTATAATTACTGGGACAAGTTTTATCACATCCCTTGGAAAGAGGAGTTACATTAGCTAACTTCCAATCCTCTGCCCACTATTCAAGGACTGACAAAAAATAGTAGTAGCCTCCTTCAAAACCCTTGGGGAAATATTATCTGGCCCAGGAGCCTTATCGTTTTTTAAACTCCCAATTTTTTCTTAATTAACCATCTCAGAATTAATGCACTCATCTTGTTTGATCTCGTTTCCATTTATCAACTGATCAAGATGTGGAATACTATATAAATCTTCGTTAGTACAAACCGAAGAAAAAGCAAAATTTAATAGCCCAGCCATCTCATAATCATCAGATACGAGCCTTCTTTTATCACCCCTCGAGGGTCCTACTCCCGTCCTAACATTTAACATTTAAAGAAATCATTACTGTTAATTTTTTATATTTCCAGCCAACCTATTCTCATATACTCTTTCCGATGTCCTGATTTCCTGTTTCACCAACTTTCTTGATCTCTTATAATCTTCTAAGTCTCCTGTCATACCAGACAAGCACTTGCATTCTCATCTGGATAAAATAAGTCCCCATGATCAAAATCACTGGCGCAAGCCTACTAAAAACAACTATATTCAATTAATCTAACAACTTTTCAACATCCTCCTTCCCCCATTCCTCAACACCTGACGTTTACGTATGTAAAGGTTAGTGACTCTAATATAACTCAAGGATCTTCAAGGTGAGGTTAATACATTTTCCATAATTCCTCAAATAAATCTAGAACACCATACCTATCAAGATCATATTTTCAATATAAAGATTACTTTTTCTGTAATTAATACCGCTTAGTAACAAACAGCTACTCAAGTATGGAAGCACGTTATGCTAATATGATAATAAGTTGGCAAACAACGATTTATAAGAATAATGAAGTGATTTATTCTTATAAATCGTTTTTGCCAACTTATTATTAGAATAACAAACAACTAATAGTCTCTTTCTTACAATTTGAATTAGTTTTAGTTTTTTTGCGTTAGAAGCGGCTTTTTTATATATCTTACAAGCCACGAATCATGTTCACTACATATTCGAACTCGTTCCAAAAAGTTATACAGATCCAAAATTGAGTTCAAGTTCAACTGCAGAATACGGTGAAGATGCGTCCTAAGAAATGCCCGGAAAGGCGTGTTTAAAAAGAAAGTTTCCGATGAAATAAGGAAGAGTTGACATACGTGGTTTAGATGAACTAACGTTTGTCAAAAAAAAAAAAAAATGAACGGTACTGAGTAATCTATATGGTTAATATTTTTAGAGCAGAATATAATATAACTTTCCAACAATCTACCTGTAGGGGCAGGCTGTACCCAGCACTACAATCCTTGTTTTCCTAACCCTTGTCAGAACAGTGGTAGTTGCTGGCCTAGTCTTGACTCATTTTTCTGCTCTTGTCGACCTGGCTACACTGGCGATCTCTGTGAAGGTTAGTATATTTTTATTTATGCAAAGTTGTAGCTGCAACTTTATTTGAATGCGAAAATGTATTGTGTATGTTTTCATACATAAATATAGCTTTGAAGAATAAAAACATAGCAATGCTCAATGTTTGAAAGTAATGAAAATCACTGTAGTGCATGTGAAAAGGCAAATAAACAGCATGACACAATTTTATGAAATAGAGAAAATGTGTGTTTGTTTTGAATTTTCGAGCAAAGCTACACGAGAGTTATCTGCGTTAGCCGTCCCTAATTTAGCAGTGTAAGACCAAAGGGAAGGCAGCTAGTCATCACCACCCACCGCCAACTCTTGGGCTACTCTTTTACCAACAAATAGTGGGATTGACCGTAACTTTATAACGTCCCCACGGCTGAAAGGGCGAGCATGTTTTGTGTGCTGGGGATTCGAATCCGCGATCCTCAGATTGCGAGTCGAGCTCCCTATCCACCTGGCTATGCCGGAGCAGAGAAAATGCACGGAACTAATCAAGTGTGTGTGTGTATTTTTTTATAGCAAGGCCAAATCTGACTATATAATGTGTCCACTGAGAAGAATCGAACCCCTGATTCTAGCGTTGTAAATCCTTAGACTTACCGCTGTCCCTCTAATAAAGTACACCAAAATTATGAAGCTGTTTTAATATGGAAATTTTCAATAATTACTTGAAAAATGACGGTTTACCTTTATTTTTGCACCACATGGTAATATAGTAGTGAATACTAAAAAAACTATCGTTAAAAAAATCATCATGTGGTAATATAATAGTGAATATATAAAAACTGGTTTTAAAGATATCCTCCATAACCGTTACTGTTATTTATATAAAGTGTTTCAAGTGGTACCATATCAAAAAAAAAATCGCCTATTTAAAAATCTCATATAATTATTATGGTTACTCAGTGCTAATAAAATAGTTATTATGATTTAGATTATAAAATATTAATTTCATATTTGAGTTATTATAATTATTAATAAATTGTTTAGCCCGAAGGCTATTCTAGCAATTACTACTTCTCTAACGTTTTGGTTTCCTTTTCAGTGGAAATGCTGT
Source organism: Limulus polyphemus (assembly GCF_000517525.1). Classification (NCBI taxonomy): domain Eukaryota; kingdom Metazoa; phylum Arthropoda; class Merostomata; order Xiphosura; family Limulidae; genus Limulus; species Limulus polyphemus. The sequence goes on along the minus strand of NW_013665642.1, from coordinate 626,967 downwards.
ACCCTGCTAAGCCGTTAGCTCGCACCCTTGAAGATTCTGCTGGAGACAACCTCATGGATTCCGTGAACGCACCGATGGATCATCTCCACAACATGTACATCGCTGCAGCCACCCTTGCTGGAGCCTGCCTGATCGTGGCACTCGTAGTGACCTTTTGTCACTGTCGAGTCCACAAGACTTACCAAAGGCTCTTTACCGGGAGTTTTCATGGAGGTTCGAACTCTGATGTCAAACATCTGAGGCGGTGAGTTTAGGTTTTAACCTTTATTTGTTCTGTTTATTCTACGATATTCTTATCGTTTTGAATAGTTATTTTTAGAACATACCATGTATCCTTTAAATTTTCTTTTTATGATATCTGTCCTTTTGGCGTACTGCGGAGGTTTGAGTGCACTATAAGAGTAACTACTCGGTTTGGCAAGAGTAACCCAAAATTAGTGGTGGGTACTGTTGACTAGCTGCCTTCCATTTAGTATATCAGTTCCAAATTTGAAAGACTATGCGCAGATAGCCCTTTGTTTAGCGTAGCATAAAGTTCTGAAACATCAACAAAACATTTTTATGTTTTGCTGTTGAACGTTTGGTAAGCTCTTAAAAACAGCTTTAGTGTACGAAAAATTAATATTGACAACATCTAAAATGAATGGTGTTAGACAAATAACTTTTGTTACATTTTTCTGTACTAATAGTAACTTCAAGATGACTTTTCAGCAAGCTACTCCAAAACATTATTTGCCGGTATTAAAATCCTATTTTTACTTTTATAATATAGCACTTCAAACCGGCATAATCCATTTTTTATACATACTCACAAATGAGAAAGGTACATCACTTAATTTCTTTTGGCAAATTTATTTTCGTCTTCTCAAAAGTACATCTCCTTGGAGCTAGTTTCTAGTTTCTGAGTTCGGGAGCCACTATAATATTCTTAAGCTTTCATAGTTGAACATGTTTAATTCATAACCATTTTGTATTCGCTATGTTTGTCCTTCCATTTCTTTATGCTTTTATTGTCATTTTATATTTTTAGTACATTAACGTAGGAAGATGCAAATTTACACATTTACTTTCACTTTTTAAGATGTCTTGACTTTTTAAATTTTCTGTTTTTGAGTAGGGTATTTTGGTTATATTTATACAATACCAGTGAGTCATTCTTTTGTCGGATTTCAGAAAAAAAAAGACTAATTTACCCATTTTCCCTAGTGAAGACCCAGACAGATTTTTATTGAGCCTGCGTGGGAACGTTTCTAATTTCCGCCCTTGTCCCGACGGAGTCTACGAGGCCACAACTATTGATTTGTCAGAGAATCTTGATCGGCCACTCATCGACTCATAGAAATTCCGTTGGATCTTGCTTTCCGTCTCACCTTTTTCGTCCGTACTCCTGTGATTACGTCACATCCAGTGTTACCAATGAGGGTATTTTACCATACAGTTAGCCACTAGAGACATGCCAGATGAAATCTTTTACGAAACTGTCAACGATCATTAATTCTTCAAAATTATTTTTTAGTTATAATTACTTTTGCAATCCATTTCCTTGATATTTTTACCAAATATGGTCATTACTTTTAAAAATAATTAGAAAAATAATATGACTTTAACTTTTTTATTTTCTTAGAAAATGCTATTTTTACTTTCTGCTTTCTAACTGAGTTGTCGTCCATCCAATACTTCTCATTATCCCGAAGCTTTACATTGTTGTCTGAATCAAATTATATATAATCTAAATTTCTTATCTCGCATGAACTGAAATCACAATTTGTGAAAAGTTCTGGGTTTAATGCCTTATTTAGATAGGTGGAATGAATTTTTTCAACGTCAGGCTTAAATTTTTTTAGTTATTATTAGCAACCAATAAGTGTTTGGTAAAGAAACTATTTTAATCAAGCGAACAATTCACGTAATATATTAATTGCCAAATAGTCACTGTAGTGATCAGAATTAATAAAATCTATCTTAAAATGTTACCATAAGAAGAAAACACGATAAAATGTAGTCTGCATAATAACAAACAATGCTTTGCTGGTATTAAAATCCTATTTTTACTTTTATAATATAGCACTTCAAACCGGCATAATCCAGTTTTTATACATACTCACAAATTAGAAAGGTACATCACTTAATTTCTTTTGGCAAATTTATTTTCGTCTTCTCAAAAATACATCTCCTTGGAGCTAGTTTCTAGTTTCTGAATTCGGGAGACGACGACGGGTTGCCAGCAGAAATGTTCTTATACGATTAGGAATTGATTTACATCTTTACAGAGTAGATTTAACTACATGTCAGGTTATTATAGCCGTCTAGTACATTTCTAGTATAGACTAATGTATAATGATAGTTTACTTTTAGTATAGATATTATCTGTATCTGAATTAGGGTAGGCTTAATTCCATGGCACTACTATATTACAGTTCGTTTTACTCTTTCTTCGGAAAGTATGATAATTAAACTTGAGATTTATTTTGTATTATAAATAACAATAAGATTTGTTTCAAGCGTCCATATAGAATTTAAAAAGTATTTTTTTTCTGTCTCCGTCGAAAAAATTAAAAGTTTGTTTCAAAAGAAAGATATTTTGAAATAAATAAGTTACTTGTATTTAAATATTGTGTGTGTACTTAGTTTAAAGCATAAAACATGATAGCTAGTAGATTATCAGGTAGAACGATGTTAGAAACAACTATTATTAGACTAGTCAATTGTACTCTATAGCAACGGAGTCTGTCTATCTATTTAATTATGTGTGTTTA
>NW_013665642.1:619572-623488 GCF_000517525.1 Limulus polyphemus | reverse complement strand
AAGAAAGTTAAAGTGACTATTGTGTATTTTGTAAGAAATTTTAAAGAAAGCAATATTTTCACAGTTCGTAAGTGTTTGTTTGTTTTTAATTATGCACAAAGCTACACAAGGGCTATCTGTGCTCTGCCCACCACGGGTATCGAAACCCGGTTTCTAGCGTTGTAAGTCCGCGGACATACCGCTGTGCCACTGGGGGGCGTTCGTAAGTGAAGACAATAGAAGCAGTGTATCTATATATACATATATTGTATCATTTTTGGTAGATAAATATAATCACTCTATTTTAGTAAGGATTGAAAGTCACTGCAAGAACGTATTTAAATACGATATAATTATATTAAGAGTTTTAGTATAACTTTTGTAGGAATGTGTTTAATTACTAAGTTATTTTGTTAAATGTAGATTACATACTATTGGTCAAAACGCTATAACGCTCGAGGATTAAAAGGGAATATAATACAATGTGGGATTATTGCATAAAGTAATGGCATTAGTTTCTATTACTGCTTGTAGTTCAAAGCGTATTTACGTTTAGACACTGTAATCATACAATCATTTTATAACACCAGAAATTGTGAAAATGTCGGTATATATTAAAGAGATTGTGTCATAAAGTCGTATAATTGATCAATTAACATATTGGTGAGATAAGCATATGTGGGTTGAATTTATAAATTGAACTGCTTGAATGTGTCATTGAACTTTACATGTTACAAGTTCCTACCAGCCTCCCTCCTCCAGTGGCTCAACGGTAAATCTGAGGGTTCACACCGCTAAAAACCGGGTTTTGATATTCTTTGTGGGCACAGCACAAGTAACCTATTTTGTAGCTTTGAGCTTAAGAATAAGCAAACAAACAGTTCCTACCAAAGATAACACAAGACAATGGAAAATTAAAATATATATATACGACATCAAAAGTAACTTTTTTAAAACGGTGTTTCGAGAAGTCACTTCTTTTAGGTTTAACAACATCTTTGAAATTAATAAAATAAAAGAAAGTTTACACAGATTCAAAGTGTGTGTAAAAAGAACGAAAGATGACTATGTTACCTCAAATGTGTGAATATCTCATTTAAGTGAAATGCAGAAACGTAAAACGAACAATAATTTAAACAAAGTTTTCTTTCGTTTTCTGACAGGTGTCGTAAGATTACATGTATCTTAAACACAATATTTCAAGTCAAATGTTATACACGAAATGGTGAACTCAAGCCTGCAGACCAACAAAGTGTTCTTTCGTTTTCTGACAGGTGTCGTAAGATTACATGTATCTTAAACACAATATTTCAAGTCAAATGTTATACACGAAATGGTGAACTCAAGCCTGCAGACCAACAAAGTGTTCTTTCGTTTTCTGACAGGTGTCGTAAGATTACATGTATCTTAAACACAATATTTCAAGTCAAATGTTATTCACGAAATGGTGAACTCAAGCCTGCAGACCAACAAAGTGTTCTTTCGTTTTCTAACAGGTGTCATAAGACTACTTATATCCCAAATACAAGATTTCAAGTTAAAGATGGTAAGCTTATTCCTGCAGATCAACAATTTTCTTTCGTTTTCTGACAGAATGTGTCATAAGACTTCTCATTTCTTAAATATAGGATTTCAGATTAAATGTGATACACGAGATGATAAGTTCAAGCCTGTAGACCAAACAATACGTTCTTTCGTTTTTTGATAGGTGTCATAATTCTACTTATATCTTATATATACGATATCAAGTAAAATATGATACACGAAATGGTGAGCTCAAGCCTGCCTACCAACCAGTACTGTGTCTGTAGTTTCTCCCGTGCTGCATCTGATTTCACTTCAGGAATTATCTATTGTTGTTTGTAATTAAGCACGAAGCTACACAATGGGCTATCTGTGTTCTGCACACCACGGGTATCGAAACCCGGATTCTAGCGTTGTAAGTCCGTAGACATACCGCTGTGCTAATTTGGGGGGGGGGATTATCTAAAAAAACTACTAAATAGATGTTTACGGTAACTTCTGTTTATTAAAAAATGCCTTCCTAACAATAAATAAAATATATTGGAACAAACTGTCCCAAAATCTATGATTAACTAAATCCAAATTGTATCTTATTCAATAAATGTTGTAGTAAATGATGTCCGGCGAAAAAATTAAAATTGGTAAAAGTATCTACTTTGAGATCCTACGTTATAATATGATATATAGCGATAGGAAAACTGAACTGGGGATATTAGTAGTTAAAATAGCAGATTTAACTGATGTATTGAAAGCCAAAATTTAAAGAAATTGAGAGTCAATCAGTAAGAACATTGGGTGCAGTTTTTATTCAGTTCAAGGATAATCTGAACAGCTTTTGTAAAACTATGCAAGGATACTATATCTTTAACACAATGGCAACAATGATTTACAGCTGGTGGGCAAGTGTAATGTAATCGGCAAACACTGCTCAACCCAACATGTACGTTTTTTTCAAATAAGTAAAATATGATAAATAATAATAATTAAGAACTGTGTCAAACTGAAATGAATAACTAACGTAAAAACCATACACTATAAACAGAAACATATCTATCGACACACACACACATATATACATATATATACAGAGAGAAAGAGATAGATAGATATCAACAACCAGTCACACGGTGGTGAAAGTAAAATGGATAAAATTAGAAAGCGAAATTACTGTTATTTTATTAACTATTTAATACTTCATACTATACTTATATATAAAATATTCTTTATACTATACTTTTGCTGAGCACGCGAATGTAATCTACCAGTTTGGGCAGTATACGTCAACATTAATAGCACAGTCTGCTGCCTCAAGTGTATGCAAAAACGAGTGTAATTGTAGTTAGGTGAAAATGGTAAATTCACACTTGTATAAGTGCCACAATATTTAATGGCTCGAGGAACTGATGATTTTAAGGTGTGGTGAACATTTAACTGACAAAATATTCATGAGAAATGAAGTGAGTATGAGACGGAAACAGAAGCGAAAGAGAACTCGTCTCAGACCACAGTCAAATGGAATAAAGATTATATAACAAGCCAATGCCAACATTGGAGTAGATCGCTCTTCGAAGTTGTTTTTTTTTTTTTGTTGTTGTTGTTGTTTCTTGACTTGCCGGTCGAGTATGGCCCAGAGGTTTTCGATGGGGTTCATGTCAGGAGATTGGCTCGGCCAGGGCAACTTCTGGATACCATTTTCTTCCTGCCACTTTTGGGTGTTTCTAGCAGTGTGACATGGTGCTCCATCTTCCTTGAACAACATTGTGTTCTTGTCCACAAAACCCGAGGAATAAAGTGACAAGAGTCCTTCCTCCAATATTTCGACGTATTTCGCAAAATTTATGTTGCCAACGCACTCCACTAAGCTCGAGCTCCTACCAACCCAAACAGCTCCCCGAACCATCACGCTGAAACCACCATGCTTCACAGTTGGCTGCAATCTGTTGAGTCAAAACTCTTGATGAGGCATTCTCCAGACCAATATCCTTCCACTGTCCGAAAATTGAGTGAGTCTTGATTGGTCTGAATAGAATACGGTCTTCCAAAAGTCCAGAGGCTTGCCCACTTCTTTCGTCTGACTATGTTGGCAGGTCTTAATTAGGGCTTCCATCTAGCTGCTCTGCAACGATAACCCAATCTGTGGGGAATCCGTTGAACAGATTTCGGGCTCATCCCACCAACTTTGGCTACTTCTGCAGTCGTTAATCTGGGATCCATTTCGATGCTCTTCTTGACAGCCCTTTTTGTCCTCTCCGATGGACCAGGACGACCCAGACGCTGCTCAGTTGTTTCCTTGCCGTGTTTCCTGAACTGCACGATGATTCTGTTGACTGTCGAAAGCGGGATTCCAAAATTCTGCTAAATTTGCCGCTGACTTATTCCACCATCTGCATGACCAACTATCTTTTCTATAACA
>NW_013665642.1:610470-618665 GCF_000517525.1 Limulus polyphemus | reverse complement strand
AACACAAATTAGTTAGCATAAATCAGTTAAATGACGAAACATTAAGTGTCTATTTACTTGTGACCACTCAGTGTATGTATCCATCTATGAATGGGACTGAAGTAATAAATACAATGTGGCTTTCTCTATTGAATGGCACCAAAAACAAAAATCCATAAAAAATTTCACACTTTGGGTATTCAGGATTCACACAATTAGAAAAATAACTATCATTTCTTTATCACAGAACATAATTTTAAATAAAAAGACTCTCCTCACAACAAAAACACGACTTTCACTAGAACTGTACGTGAGGATTTGATTATTTATTGATGTAATTTGTAAAAATAGAGTACTAAAAATGGAGTTCTTAAAACAACTGTTATATTTTCCATAAAAGAGAACCACTTTTAATATATAAAAACATTACAGGTTATATCAACATAATCCGTACACTTTTCTCGTGCAGTACTTCCCCAAAAAAATCATTTTTTTTAATGTTCACTTTTTCAAATTTTTTTAATGAGGTATGAATACTACGATTAGAAATCACTAGCAAAAACTGCCGCCCGTAGCGAGTCGTTTCTCCTAGTATGATAAAAGTACAAAGAAGTACACCCAAGTAGAAGAGCAAATAACAAAATAAAAGGGTGATGCTTCGATAGTTCTAACTAATCGTAAACTCTTGTTTAGCACAAGTAAAGTACTAACAAGCACCTTCTACATAAAATTTGATTCAACAGAAAATTACATTAGTTATACTAGTTGAATAATCACAATATTTTTCATCTTCTGGTTAACGTAATATTGTCTTCGAATAATTCCTATACTTCGATGTAATATATGACGCTTTTGGTTGAATATGTTCAAATAAGGGATTGCCAAAATATAATATTGTTTTCACACATAAAAGATGGTAGAAAACTCAATGAAATCGCTCGATTGAAAATAAATATTAAGCAACGCAATATCTCGCAATTCTGAAAAGAATGTCTAATATAATGTATAAGTCATTATTACCAGGAGAAAAATCTATGTTCAAGAACTAAGTAAATTTGGACAGTTTGAGAACTTGGACCTTATTTCCACCTGACTTAACATTTGTTTGTTGGACATTCTGATGTCAACGTTTTTATTAATTGATCGAGCTTCAGCTTCTTGTAGTTAAGTTATTTTGATAATGAATTCGAAAATAGAATTAAAATATAACATCCATGAATACGTGTAACATAAAATAAATCAAATATATGATTTCCACCTTGGTCAACAAAACATAGAGCGTTAATAACAACAGTTTCAATTAACAAAATCTGCTCTAGAAAAATGTGAGATAACAAAAGTTATATACATAAATAATTTGTTTTAACAAATTATGTTAATTGCTCTAAAAATATTAACTCGATAATTTCACATGTAACTGACACGGTGATAGGTTGGTTGTAAATAATATATTTTTTTTATTATTTTTTATGTGCGTTATAATTCGGGTTGTTTTATTATCTATCATTATCATAGTTGTTGATATCAGAAAAGTTTAATACTAATTATTTTCGGGGAGTGGGGAATCTTCCAGATATCAGCACCGGTTTTTTATTTTCTGTTCTTTGAAAGCCGATACTGAGTTACATTTTTTTATTGTAATTTTTGGCGGTTAATATTTAAATATGAATGAAGAGTTTATTTTATTGTCTGTCCTTTATATGCGACTCTTTTTTTTTTACCTTTTTTTTTCTGAAATCGTATCTGTGGAGATAAGTATACATACGTAAAAAATGATTTATTGACAATTTCAAACTCAGTAATCCAACTATATAAAACAATTTGAATTATGTCAATTTGAGTTATCTGGCCCGGCATGGCCAGGTGTTTAGGGGACTCGACTCGCAATTTGCGGGTCGTTGGTTCGAATCCCAGTCCCCCAAACATGATCGCCCTTTCAGACGTGGGGGCGTTGTTAGGTGACGGTCAATCCCACTATTTGTTGGTAAAAGAGTAGCCCAAGAGTTGGCAGTGGGTGGTGATGACTAGCTGCCTTCCCTTTAATCTTACACTGCTAAATTAGGGACGGCTAGTGCAGATAGTTCTCGTGTAGCTTTGCGCGAAATTCAAAACAAACAAACAAACAAACTTGAGTTAACCAGTTTTCACTGGTAAACAGATGCAATTACTCCGATCACGTGAGAGTTTGTCAGTAATCACGAGCTACTAAACATTAAATTCTATATGACAAAATAATACTTTTATAAGTTTGCAAACAAACTAGACTGGAAATATGTTACCCTACAACTAAAGTTTAACCCAAACTTCTGCTTTTGTTTCAAGAAATTGTTTAACGTTATGCAAATCACCCATGATAAAAGTTTGGTGCTTATATAAGAGTAATGTTTATTTTCAACCAGTGTTTGATGGCATTACAATACATTTTTCTCCATATATGCAAACCAAGCAAACTGCAACAGCTTTCACGTATCTATTTGATATGAAAAATAAATGCACATAATCCTAATTTATTGTCCCTGGGAGACCATTTTGTCTATGATATTTTACTGCTTAATTATGCAAGCGATGCACAGAAGACAGTAGACTTTTATAATCGCTTGACCTAGTTTAAAATTCAGACCGGAAGACAGAGAACACTAAACATGAATACAGACAAGCAGAGGTTAAACATGATTGGACACCTATTGAATGCCTTAGAACATTGTACTTCGTCGTATATCTATCTGTGCAAATCCCTAAATAGTGATTGCTGGAATATTGCACACATTATTTGGCATCTAAGAATATGCTTCTTTCCTTTTCTTGTATGCAATCGAAAAATAACTATATATTTTATAATATAAGAATCATATACAGTTTGCCTGAGTTCTGATAAAAATGATTAAAGTTGGTGAAGCATCAATGACCAATTTATAGAAAGTTAAATATAAACATATATAACTTTCAGAAGAAAAAAAATAGTTTTAAATATGTGTATAATTCATTAAACGTTTTGATGTAATCATATGATCGAATGAATTTATTAATTAGGAATTCATAATTTAAAAGTTATATCGAATTGTAATGTAAATCAATTAATAATGAAATGCCATGAGATTAGACTGCCAACTATAGTTTATGTAATCATTTATCATATGGCATCTAGTGACAATCCAATTAGCTACAGCGGGATTAGAGTTGGTGATAATCTATATTACTAATTTATTCTCCTCATTGACGTTACAGCCAACATAAACATTGTTTTGCTACAAGCAGAGTGTACCAATTATTTGTATTGGACATTATGCCTCATAGACAGAAACTGAAAAAGATAAGTTAAAGTAACGAAGAAAAGTAAATCGGTACAGAAATTTATTAATTAAATACACCTGAAGCCTAAATTCGAGGCGATAGGTCAGTTGTTGTTCTCAGTTCAAAAAGAACACCAAAGCAACAGAGCTTGATCATGGTTAGTAAATTTGATATATAATGTACTATATTACATTAATATTTTGGAAACGTTTTAATGGAAGAAATTTGATTTTACGAATACAAATAAAGTCTAAGCATGATTTGCATTATTAACAATATTTTAAGATTACAAACCAGCAGTCAGTTTGGTTCTAAAAATTGCATGTATGTGTATATATATATATGTGTGTGTGTGTGTGTGTGTGTGTACATTTGTATGCTTTTTTTGTTATCTAATTACAGAAAATCTAGATATGGTATTAAGATTATAGGTAAAGTATTAGAATCAATATCCCACTGCATCAGCTTACAACACCAAAAAAGAAATGGAAAAATATTGCTTAGAAATATCCATTATCTTCATTCGTGCTGAAAAAATAATGAAGTCATTATGAGAACTATATTGAAGTTTGGTAAAAAAATACACGTTATAATTTTAAACAATGCCATAGAAATCAAATTTCACTTGCAAAAACATAAAAAAATAATATAGTTTATGTGCTAGTTACTCGGAGTTAAATTTTGAGTTAATGAGGAAGATGGCGTCTTAGCATATCACCAGACCCACAGCATTTTTTTTTTACTCCATACATTTGGTGAACGTGGATGTGAAATTATTTTTATCAGTGTAATTTGATAAATGAGTCTTATTTAAGGAGTAAAAATTTTTACGCCATTTAGTTGATGAATTAGGCTGTGAAATTGTCTTATTATTAGACTAATTCTATGAGTGAGGTTATTTACGTTTGTTTGTAGTTAAACACAAAACTACACAATGGACTGTCTGTGCTGTGCCCACCACGGGTATCGAAAAACGATTTATTAACGTTGTAAGTCCACAGACTTACCTCTGAGACACTGAGAGGGACGCGTATTTACTGAGTAAAGTTTTTTACTACATTAAGCTGATTAATTTAGTTTTGAAGTTGTCTTATTATTGGTCTAATTTAATATGGTTTATTTAAGGAGTACAGTTTTTGACACCGTTCAGATGATAAACTTGACTATGAAATTGTTTTATAATTTATAGATTTGATCACTTGCTGAGATTATTATCAAAGATCACTAATTAGAGTTTGGAATCTCAGAAACAAAATGTAAAATATAAGCTAGCCAAATAAAGTTAAACCTAAGTCTTTCTCTTCTTTTCTTAATACAGGAGTGAACTTTAAGCCCTTAGAGCAGAAATAAGTATTCTTATTGCTAAGTCTGTGCATAGTCTATGTTCCAAAAATCTATTTTGAAACTTTTTAGTTGCATTTTAAGTTGATTATATTGCAATAACTTGTGTTAAAGCTCGTAAAACTATTGAACTTGCCATGAAATAATTATGTTGTCAATTAATTCAAGCTTTTGTTAAAAGCTACATGTTAGTTCATTTGTTTATTTATAGTGCATTTTTGTCATATATGAAAATAAATAAATAAATCCCTTTATTACTTATGATATTACTGAATAGTTAAAGGAGGAAGGAAATAAGAAACCTATCATATTCTTGAAACTAACCTAGATAGATGCTTCATTGCTGCTATGAGAGAATCTGAAAAAAATAGGTGTGAACAAAGACAATACCACATTTGAAAGAAAGTGTGCATAAATGTAACAACCGATATGATGAATTGCTTATGACATATTATAACCTTATCATGCTATACCTCCATAGGTGACCTACAAGAACGTTTGTGGATCCAAATGCTAATCACAGTTTATTATCAGATAAACAAGGTTATGCATTATTTATTCTTTGATAAATTGTTTAGGCAGAGTCTTCTTCTATACTTGTGTTTTTACGACAGGCATCTTCAGTCTATTCAACTAAATTTCATTATGGTTATACATTTATTGATAACCAAAATCTCATACGGTGACAGATGGAAACATTTGTGTCGTCATATTTTATTATGGGAGTGCAAAAATATCCATGTGTTTTCTGTTCCATTACATGATATCCGTTCGAAACAAACCTTAGCTCTGGGTTATCTTTCCACTACTCGAATGGATCTATAGTGTTGTTGTTTAATCAGTTGAGTCCTTTGTATTACTCTCTTCAGCACCATTCTGGTCCTGATCATCTGCGCCGAGTACATGTCGTTCGTGTGGTGTTGGAAGAAGCGTGGATACGTCTCTATAGATAGGTACGATATAACACATCAAGAGCATAATATACCATTGTTCTTGTCCATGGGTCTAGTAAAAACCAAATGTTCATACATTACCACTGATGAGAGCACAATATACTATTGTTCTTGTCCATGGGTCTAGTAAAAACCAAATATTCATACCTTACCACTGATGAGAGCACAATATACCATTGTTCTTGTCCATGGGTCTAGTAAAAACCAAATGTTCATACATTACCACTGATGAGAGCACAATATACCATTGTTCTTGTCCATGGGTCTAGTAAAAACCAAATATTCATACCTTACCACTGATGAGAGCACAATATACCATTGTTCTTGTCCATGGGTCTAGTAAAAACCAAATGTTCATACATTACCACTGATGAGAGCACAATATACCATTGTTCTTGTCCATGGGTCTAAGTAAAAACCAAATATTCATACCTTACCACTGATGAGAACTATAATCCTTCTACCTTTCTTATTATTACACAACAAAAGTTGTTGGAAGTACTGCTTCTGGACATCCACTGTTTCATTTTTCTTTTATTCTGAATATAGAGGGACCAGGTAACTGCAAATACATGGATTACAAATTTTCAGTCACTGTGTATATATTTTTACTCTATCCTTAATTCCCACTTGTTTATGCTTTCTGCTCTTGTAAAAGACCTGTCCTAAACTTCAGCACATGCTCGTATTCTGTTGACGCTGTGTGTTACCATGTCTAAACTTACACAGTATCACAGTTTATTTAAATATATTTTACATAACAAACATATGGGTTTCATAGAATGAATTTCTTTTTACACAGTGCACTCTGTCAGTATATATGTGTCCCATATTTAGATCAGGGCTACGTTCTCAGTACAACTGAAACAACTTAACCAGTATGATGTCCACCCGCTTTCCAGTACTCCATATATCTCTTCATAGCGATCAACAGATCATGCTATTTACACAAATGCAACTTCGGTATTAACAGTCTCGCCATTTCCTACGGTGAACTAATCAGAGGGCTATCTTCTGACGCTATGGACGCTATTCCAGGGCTAAAGCTCTTCCAAAGTGTTTTGTTATTCAAGATATGTATGTTGACTCCAACAATCCACAAGCTATCTTTGTTTCCTCAAAATCCACGGTACCAGCGCCCTGTCCCTATTACAATCACACAGAAAAATGTGTGACCACATTCTGTGACAGCTAGGGTTGGAAAAGGACATCTAGATGTAATACAAACCATTGATTTTACTGAGCCCCCTTATACTGAAATAGTGAACCTACTTCAGAGTGCTTACATTTTGTGTTATTTATTCTTTTACCTTGTCTCGCCAGTTCTTCACAAACATTTTGTATATTTTCGAAGTTTCGAGAGACGAGATCCTCTGTAGAGCACGGAGTTGAAACTTCATACAAACCAATGTCTCTCTATGTACAACATTATATGCAAGCATCACTTCCGTACTTCACACACAATTATGCAAAATCATATCATGTAGTTTTCTGTATGCCTATTATTAAAGAATAAATATGGAGCATATATATTATTATAAACGTGCATGTGAAACTCAGCTTTTTTGCTATTGTTTATAACAGGTAACATATTGAAGAATATATACAGTCATTATGACCACATTTTCATCCAGTACTAGCTGAATTATCCGTTCCCTGCACAAGTGACCAAATTACTTGAAATAGGTATTTAAAAAGACAAAGAAATGTATTTTAAGAACATTTAAAAAATTTAATTTTAATCTAAACCGTTGATTTTCAAAACAAATTATACAATCTATATTAAAGCTTCTTGATATACAACAAGAATCGGGGTAATGAGCTGCTAAATGTAATTCTTGACTTTTTCTTTCTCTTCAGTTTCTCTCAAACTTCTTGCTACAACTGCCTCGCTCATTCCTTCAAATCGTTTATTTCTTAATTCAGATTCTGTTGCATATATTTCTAGCTTTTGGAGCTTTTAGCATTGGTGCTCTTTCCTCCTGTGATTCATTTCTCATTCTTTCTGATTTTTCTTGCAGCCTTTGAACTATTTTTTAAAAAGAGATTTTGATGGGTTTTTTTGGCATTTTAAAGGTTAAGCATGCATATTACGTTTCTCCTAAAAAGTTAATAATCAAACAAGAGTTTAAAGTCATTTACGTTGAATTTTATACCAAGGGAAGTGGTCAGATTTGTTTTATATCAGTTTCCTGCTAGTAAAGTGATCAGTATAACTAAGTATGAAGCATCAGTTCATCAACCCCCTTTGTTTAAAACAAATAATGAGTACTTTTAAGCTTACTACGTTTATTACAGTTACACTTTTAAAAATAGAACAACTGTAATCTACTGCATTCTATTTCGAATGAAAGTTGTTAACGTCCAAAGTATTTTCGATTCCTAAAACAGTCATTTTCGACACTTCAATAATTTTAATCTTTGCGATTGTTAACGAAATATCACCGAAATTTAAAACACACTAAACACTCACCAACCCTTTTGCTTTTTTTTTCTTTATTAACCCACCCTCATAGATGAGGTATATACATAAAAACGGTACAAATAAATATAATACAATAGTAATATAAATAATAATAATAATAACAATAAATCAAAAAACATTATAATAAACTAATTACACACACTCTG
>NW_013665642.1:581388-609470 GCF_000517525.1 Limulus polyphemus | reverse complement strand
GAGTATTGATATATATTTAGATAAAGTTCGAGGGGTTCGTCTTACCCATTCTGTGTTTAAACACAAAATAGTTCCTTTAAGGATCACTCGAGGTTATACTTGCTGATAAGTATTGAGTCTTGTCGTTTTTTCAAAGCATATTTACCAGTGAAATGTAATGTTATACGAAGATTCTTTTTTGGTACATTATACACCACCACTTTAGGGGTTGAAGCTCTGTGGATGTGCTCCTTGATCATGATTATATTCTAAACATAAACCTGAAAACACCACAGTAAAGTGAGCCGCATATTCAACCTCACATTGAAAAGAGATAAATATTTGGTCATTAGCAAAATTAACCTAGAAATATGGTTCTGTTACAATAAAGTTAGATGAGTTTTGAAAATTTCTTTTACAGTAGAATTTCCCATCGTTTAGATAAAACGAAGTGACAGTGTTACAATGTTATAGAAAAATACAGAAGTAGGTTACATGTTGCAAGTTGTTTGGCAAAATCAAATGTGCGCCTTTTTGTGGGAACCTGGGGGGAATTTTGCCTCCTTCATGTTTCTTCTCGGAACCGTAGGAATCACCATATCAAGTTTGGTGGAGATTGAACAAATAGTGTGCGAGGAGTTAACGGACAAACATGCAACGGATTTCGTTTATATATATAGATTATTGTTTAATGATGTTATGTGTCATTTAAAGTTCTTAATGACACTCATGCTTTAACGTCAGTATAAGCTCTATATCGTTTTTAGTTTGTTTGACTTAACTAACGTTTAATGTTAGTTCTATATTAATTTTTCTCTTGAAAGAAAATGTATTTTGAATAGTGTACTTGCATTTTACGAAATACAAATTAATTGGACAACTTCTTTCTACATTTTCCTAAGAGTTGACGATAGATGTTGATTAGTCACCTTTCTTTTAACTTATCAGTTCAAAATTAAAGACAACTTGGGTAGCTTTGCGCGAATAAACAAAAAACATGCACAATCTACGAGAAAATCGTATTTTGATCTCGTTTATTTGCTTGGTAACAGGTATAGTACAAATTTCCTTTACTTTTGATAACAAAAGGTTACTTTTCGATATTCAAAAAAAAAACTAATGTATCCAGTTTAGCCTGAGATATAAAAGAACACTTGAAACCCGTGCTTTCATATTATTTTGCGTCTTTCGTCAGTACATAATGATCAAAACATGACCATTTTCGTTTTCCACAATATATGCTCGTGTAGAAACGTATAATGAACACATTTTAGATAGCAAAATCACGCTAGAAAAATATAAACCTATGAAATTATGTGTATCGTCAGCATGATGCTCTAGAGTATAAAAATTAAGATTTAAGCTCACTAACTTTTTTCGTGAAAGGTAACTTAGAAACTACTTCATATGATATTCGATATATATGAACGATTGTTGTTGTTGTTGTTAGCGCAAACTACACATAGACTAGTTGTTCTCTACCTGCCTTGGGGGAATCGAATTCCAGGTTTTAGCATAGATTTTATCATCATAGATGATTGTGTTTGTGTGTGAGCAAGCAGTACAGTATTGTTAATCAGCTGAACTGACGTTTGTTTGTTATATAATTTCAGAAAAAAACACAACAGCGTTAATACAATTTGTTTGTAATTGTTTTAGATAGATCTCATTGTTATTAAACGGAAAACTATAAAATCGGCTATATGTGCTCTGCCCATCACGGGTACTGAAACCCGAATTTTAGCGTCGTAAGTCTTCAGACCTACTATTGAGATAGATCGGGGGCTCTTAAATAGATAGATAAATAGCTGTATAAATACTTGGTGTTAGAATCTACATAGAACATATTATAAAACTGTCATAATGAACTCTAAGTTAATAATCTATGAGCAGTTGTACAAAAATAAGCTACTTAAAAAGAATTTACTTGTTTTGCGAAACCCTGTAAAATATTAAATCCGTTTTTTTAAAACACATAATCGATAATTGACAATTTGAAATATTTTAGCTTTAACAATTGGGTTTTGCTGGCTTTGTAGGTATGTGTAACTTTTTTCTTCAATTTTAATTTGTACTCTTTACAAGTCTGCATAAACAGAACTCAAAAGTTCCGGGTGCACCGTCCCAGTGAATGTTTATAATATATCTCGAATATTGTGCTTATTTACAACAGATTTATTTTTGTATCGATCTATCTTGAATGATAAAAGTGACTTTTATTCATACGTTTATAAAATATTTCAATTGTTAAAGATTTCAAGTGAAAATTTAACATAAGTTTTTAAGAAAAAGCCTCTGTATACAAACACAAACACACACACATATATATATATATATATATGCGAGTGTATGAACTTATGAGATATTAACAAATGTTTATATGGAAATATGATCAAATAAGCATTCATTAAGTTTTAATTGCTTCTAAATCCGAGAATCTCCTTTAAAAGAACATTACGTCATAACATAACAATGTCTCATGATGAACTCAGTGTTAAGCATTTAGGAAAGCTACTTAGTGACAAACAAACAAATATATATAGACAATTACAGATAGAGTTTCCAAAAGTTTTTTTGACGTTAAGCTCAACATTTCTTTAACAAAAATCTGAAGAAATATTACTTCCCATACATAATCAAATTTAATGTTCAAGTTAGTCTTTATGTCAAGCAGAGCTGTCATTCCTTGCTACTTGTCAAAGCCATCAACACCGTGAAAACTACGAGTAGTCTATTTTATAGAAATCTTTAATATTACTTCCCAAACATAATCAAATTTAATGTTCAAGTAAGTCTTTATGTCAAGCATAGCTGCCATTGCTTTCAACTTGTCATAGCACGATGAAAACTACGAGTAGTCAACTTTTAGAAAAATCTTTAATATTTTTTGCTACCATTTCGTCTTACTTTTTTTTTCTGTATTCAATGTAGGCTAAACTTAAAAAGACTGTTTCTCAGATTCTTGAAGATGACGGAAAAGGTTTGCGACTTATTTAAAGCGAGAGCAGTCAAATCCAATCTTGTAAATCATGTGAAGGGTAAATTCACCTTATACTAAAGCTTTAAGTCCAATACACTAACTTAACAAGAATTACCCTATCATTTGTTATTTTTCATATCACGACTTGCTAACTATAAAAATGTAGGTTCTTCCTATGGTTATGATAGAAGAAAGAAAAAGTTAATAGACTACAGCAACATAAGATATTATATTGAGAGAAACAAAACTGTGTGATTTTTAACAAAATTAATTATTGCCTAAGAGCCAGTCATTATTGATTCCCAGTGTTTTTATTAAATATAGTGAGTAGTTAGGCCTCTACTGTTTGATGGTAAAATAGTTCCTTACAGCTTGTAATTACATGTTGACTTTTTAAAGAGAAAATATACCGTACCATTATATGTCGTGACCCCACGAGATGGCGCGTGCAGCAACGTTGGTGTTAAATCATTCATATTTGTTGCAGTAATCATATGTATTGAATCATTCAGTGGGCAGAGACAATTTATAAAAGCAAAAAATATAGGTTAAGGTATTGTTTAATTACAATCAAGTTTGATGTAGCATAACTACAATATTGAATTACTTGGAGAAAACTACTTAAATAACTTGCATAAGACATTAAAACGCAAGTCTTAAAATAAATGTTAAAGTCATCATAGCATACATAATATGGGTGATTTTAAAGACATCTCAAAGTTTAACCAAAACAATCATATTTTAAAGTCTATCGCTGCTTGTGAATTATTTAATTCATTGTAAAATGATCTTCGAGTTCTAAGATATCTAATCTCTTAATGACAACGTATCAAATTTAATCAGCGTTTCCTCAGTATAATAATACTATACATATAAAAACTCACAGCTTTCGTTTTATAAAATTATCATGTCCTAACCAAGTTTGTGATATCTGAGTATACTTGCAGATAGTAGGCCTATCATATCTGGTAAATATTGGTAAGTTTGTTGTGTATATCACAGTTTCAGTCTGACAACCAAGAAAACTACATTATAACGATAAATTACAAATTAATCCAGCATCATTGCCATCTATTGGAGGTTTGATATACTAATATTTGGTAAAATACACTTAACTTCAAAAGCTAGTCATACAAATTTATAAACATGAAAAAGGCTACGCTATAAATTTGATTTTATAATACAAAGTTGAAACTACTAAATGCTTTAAAAACTATTGTTAATGACGATCATAACTTCATTTTTGGAGCAGTAGCTTAATTATTCTCAATTTCCAGATCTTTGGCTGTTTAAAATCATATAATGATGTGATTTTCTTAGCTAATATTTTGTGTGACGACTTATGAAAGGCTTTTTGTAAACCTAATCACACCAAGTCCATACCGGTTACATCATGTAGATAATAAATAACGTCTTTAAAAAATGTTAACACATTAGTAAGTCTAGATTTCCTTTTATGAACCCATGTAGACTTTCGTGTATGATATCATAATTCGCTAAATGATTATCTTTTATCACACACTTTAGAATTTTTCCATCTGTAAATGTAAGACTAAGTAGCCTATAATTTCAAGGGTAATTCTTATCACCCCTTTACAAATAGGATTAACATTAGAAACTCTTCAATCCTCAGGCATTTACCAAACGTGAAAGAGAAAGACTCACGCATCTTATCTTTGCCGTTCTGTAAAACCTTGTGGAAAATATTGTTTGCTCCTGGTGCTTTATCTATTTTTAATCTTCAGTTTTATATTTACCACGAAGGGATTAATATCTACATTATTAATGTCAGTTATAATATTTATCATAAAATACTCAAGGCTAGGAATATTGCTAGTGTCTTCTTTTGTAAAAACGGAAGAGAAAAAAAATTAAAAATTCATTCATTTCATAGTATTCAACAGAAGCCTATCTATCGGCATCCATTATGGATTCAATCCCCATTTTATAATTTCACTTATCATTATTAAACTTAAAGAAATGCTTGGTGTTAAGTTTAAGCATTATCGGCCAAATGTCTTCATAAATTATTTTTGATTTTATAACTTTTTTAAACGAATTCTTAAACTTTCTATAGTCTGTTCGTCTTTTATATTATCTATCAATTTAAACTTATTAAAGTTATGGTATTTATTTTGAATTTTTTCTCCCTTTATGTCTTTAGTCAGTCAATTAAGTTTGATCATTCCTGTAATAATTTTTTAGGAAATTATTTCTTTAGTTGGAGATCTGTCTCACATCACATTTTAACTCGTTATCTTACTTCACTGATAATAAATCATGTCTCATGGCCTAAAAAGTGGTTTCTGAAAATTAAAAATTACTTTTCTTTTTATCTCAACATGCAGCAAAACCCCAGATCTAGTTACACAACGATTACTTTTTCTCAGCTATTCAACTCTTGCAATCATATTGTCATTACTAGATTAGGATAAATTTGAAATGGTATATCTCTCTAGTTGACTCCCCGACCATTTCAGGTATATAAGCCAATGAATCACTTGAAAAAAGCTCTCTTCCTCACTACTTGATTTCATGCAGTCCCAATCAATGTGTACAAAATTAAAGTTACCGGTGATTAATGCATCAGTATTCTTATTAAATACAAACCTGATCTAATTAAAAGAAGTTATTAGAAACCTTCTCTAATTTTCCCAAAAGAGGATCGAAGACCGCCTGGAAAGGTCATTTGTTTTAACCACTCCCACCACTATACAGTAGTGTGTTGTCTATCTGTCAGTCAGTAGACACTATAATGACATCACATAAGGGACGCTTAACAATTTGTATTGTCGTGACGTTAGTAAAATGTACGTATGCCATGAATCACGAGAAGAATTATGCACTCTGTAGGTTAAAACACAGCATGACATATGAACTACAAAAGCAAGAAATAAAAATATTTTTTACCCTTAATTTTGGTTTTATTTACTCTTGAAACAGAACACTTTTGGAAACCCTGCGGAAGTACATCTAGTTTTTGTAGACTGTTTCATTTATTGAAGTATGCACAATAAACAGATCTTGCGATGAGTTAGGTTCCTTGAGCCCTATAAATGCTGCAATGTAGTTATGAAATGGTTAGTTTGCAAGAATTTCTTCGTCGTTCAGAGGGGCATAATAGTAAGTGCCCGTATAGCAGGATTATTGCTATCAAAAACCATTTCTTTGATCATTCCCAGTTTGTTTCTAATGAAGAAAGTCCACCATTCGAAAGTGCTCGGGATATGGGGTTTTGTAATTTTGTAATTAATTGAATTTTTGAACTCACATATTTCCTAACATCATAAACATTTCATTAGATAGATGTAAGGAGGCATCTGTCATCAGAGTTTATCACCAATTGCAATCGAATATAAACATATTCGTCATACAAAAAACAACAACTACCAACCATTGACGAATAATGTGAAATAGGCGTCAGATTATGTCCAAATTGACCGAGTTCTTTACTATGTTAAAAGCTATATTACAAAAGCTGTCACGTGCAGCTGACCAGACCGAAACTCACATATTTCAGATGCAAGTAGAAAATAACGACTCCGGAGATGCTTAGAATGCAAAGCATGGATAACGATTCGCTGAAAGTGTGTGATATAATTTGATGCTTCGATTTCACCACGTGCTCTACAAGTATATAAATATGGAGAATACCACACGAGGCACTTGGCCGTGCTCATGTTGTTCCGACAGCGCAAAATACTGGAGACAATTTAATAATGCAGGGAAGAGTTTTGCGGCAGGAGATGAATACTTTCCTTTAGAGAGACGAGCAACACCCAGAGTCTTCCTGAGCATTGTTGACTATCACGTTTTTACCATATCACTCCATTTATATCACGATAAATGATATCTTTTCCAAGACTGTAAGCCGATAATCCAATAAGCTTGTTTTCTCAATTAGTTCAAACAGTACGATATTGTGAATGAAACAAAATTTCCACATTATTATACTAATAAAACAACAAAATAACCAAAATTCATATTAAATTGCAAAAAGTAAACTATTTTTTAACAATTCTCAAAACTAACTCAAAGTTCGAAATTGTAATGATTCTGGAGAATCGAAATTCACTGGAATATACTTGTTTTTACTGTCACAAGAAAATCCAATGTATTCTCTTAGCAGTTTAATAGCGTGCTTTTTATAGTATTCTTATCCTTCAGTGAATAGTTTCTGGACTCTGATACTGCGTCCTTTTCATAGTATTTTCGTAGACCAATTCGTATGCGAAATAAACTGATCATGTGATATTAAGATTCATGAGCCCTATAAATACTGAGATGTAGTTACAAGATCGTTAGTATGCAAGGCAATGGGTAAGAGCCATATAATTTTCATATTTCAGAGAGCCATGATAGTAGGTGGCTGTAAATTAGGACTATTGCTATCAAATACTATTTCCTTAAATCAAAGTTTATCCGTAATTGCAATTGAAGATAAGTAGGTTCGTCACTATGGAAACTGTAACCACCAACTGTTGGTGACTGGCTGAGAAAAACACACAAATGGGGAGGATAATAAAGTGCAACAGACGTCAGATTGTATTCAACCTGATCGATTCCTTCAGCAGTGTTCAAGATTTCTCTTTGTACAACTGCATTGTGTGAATATATTGGTTCTTGACTCTGATGCTGATAAAACACAATACTGAGACTTAAGTAACTACTCAGACAGTTGAAGTATTTTTTCTACAAAATCTTCATGAACATCATATTCTAGCACTATACGTCTTCTTTGTTTTACAGTCAATAAAATTATTTAACATCCATTCTGAATGGAAGATCTGAACAGGAAGAATTTCTGCTTATTTAGGATATCTTTACATTTTAAAGACAAATCTAATAAGTGTGAATTAAATAAAATACTAAATCAGAACATCACCTTTTCACAATGGCGAAATATCCAATCCTGTGAAGAACAGAAGCAAGTGCTCTAATTATATAAGTCCCCCCAGTGAGACAGCAGTAAGTCTACGGACTTGCAATGCTAAAATACAGGGTACAATTTTTCGCGGTAGACACAGAAGCAAGCCCAATGTGGCTTTGCTCTAAAACCAACCAACCAACGATTTAACCATATGAACTTTTTTCTGTTTTTCGACACCGCGTACAGATTGGTTACTAAGTCCACTAAACTGATAAGAGAGAATGGAGGGAAAGATGAAGTAATCTAATTTGTGTTAAATAGTGTATACTTATAAGTACAACTCGCTAATCAGAAGAATGAATAAGTTATATTCATATAATATTGAATATGCAAATCAGTATGTCACGTGACAACCACAGCCGCCAATAAAACTTAACATTAGTGTTAATACTTCACTATATTTAGTTGGAGCAAGAGTTTCATATTGCCTAACTTGTGGGAAAATCAAACATAATAGAACTTAAGAATGAAAACGGAGCTTCTGAGGGCAGTATAGGTCATGATAGATTGAATACAAGTTGACACATTCGCACTGCTTATAAATATCCATTTTCGTTTGGAAATACCATATTATCTTTAAATTATGTGATGCATAAGATAAATATCAAGAGTTTGAGTGCTTTATTTATGAATTGACAAACAAAACACAGCCATACTCTTCGGAACTATACACCTATGATGTCACATGACCGTTTAGCCTCAAAGGAAACTTAAACTGCATTCTTTCATCTCACCTTCCTCATGTGCTCAAACACTGACATCCTTTACACACTGAGAGGTTAACTACTTACATCTTTATGATATGAGTGAATAGATATTTTGTGTGGGAAAGAACTGTTATATACCCTTCCCCAAAATAATTAATTTTTGGTGTCATAATATTATGTATAACCTCCAAGCAATGTCAAAACCTATTTATTATATATTTTTCTAAATGAATATCTCACTGGAGAGCAAAGCAAATCACATGTGTAAAACTTCTCAAAAAACTATTTTTTTCCTATTTTATAAATTAATTGAAAATAAAAAGCAAAACTTACGATTTTATGCTTTCAAAAAAAAAAGGAAAAATAATCTGAAGAACTGATATATCAGTTTCTATGATTCTCTATGCAACATTTTCGTTCACTTTGAAATGCAAGTACAAAGTATTGAATAGTTAGGGATGCAATTCAGACACCAAAGATGCTGCCTCACGCTAACTGGCTGCTTATGTAATCCTAAAAAGGACTACTTTGTATTGTATATAAGCATATTATTCAAATTCCATATATAATGCATATTTCTCTAATTATAATGTAGTACAATTTGACCTTGTGGTTTGCATATATTCTTATATTATCAATCTACATATATAGTAATATAGCCCTTTTCAATCTTATGTCTAATTTTACCAACAAGTTCTTAAACTCTATACGATCATTTTACTCCAACTAAACATATTAACACTTGTACCTTTCTAAAACGTAAAACTTACCTGTAGAACAAAATTCCATTTACGTAAGTAAACGTTTCAGAGTTTCTGATATAATTGATTAGATTATCAACATCACTAACAATCTGAGAAAATTTGAATCAGTAGAACTGATGAGGCATGTGGTAATTATAACTTTTTGGCACAGTGAACAAATGTGGCACAGTTGAAAATAACAGTTATGTTCACTGTATATCATTTACATATACAAGCACATTTTCTCTTTAACTAAGCATCTACTGAGATAATTTATTGTTTCAACAAGTGGATCTTTTACATATCACAGATCACTGTGTTTGGACTTTTACGAAAATAAGTTAACATTAACGAATGAACTCACTGACCTATACTGGAAATGGAAACAAGGATTAAAATCCATTAAACTGAGTATGATTTGTTATAATCATAGCAAGGTTATATGGGCATACTTGTCTTTTAATTACAACCTTCACGCGCAAGTTAAATGTTTTTATAAGATTCAGATACAGTATATATTTTTCCTATTTAGAATAAATACTGTACCTCATTTGTGTAATGATACATGAAAACAAATGTTAACTTAATGTCAGTTACATTATAATACAGACTACATTACAATACATTATAATACAGTCATTATATATATGCTTTACTATTGTGCTTTTTCATTTTAGCATAAAATGTTCAAACTCTACATAAAGTTATATCCCATTAACTGTAATGTAGTTCTGTTTGACTTTATGATTTACACACACACTAGGTGATCTTACAAATACTAAGAGGACTCTTCTAATCTAAAGCATTCAAACTCTACTTCTGAGCCATATAAACTAAACGAATGTCTTACTGCAGAACAAAATCCAATCACTTTACTAGTATAAAAACTAAGCGAAATTACAACTCTTACCATTTTAGTCACTATGATTATCTGTAGAACATTCACTTTGAAGTACAAAATACCAGATCACTGAAACAATTAATAAGTATAATTTTTGACATAAGGAACTCACAACACATATTTTAAAACTGATAAAACGTTATTAGTTTATTGATATGAAACTATAAACAAACTGTAACATGTTTAAAACAAACTACATATGCATACAAAATGTCTGCTACAAATATTATAGCTTACACACAACAGCCATTTTTAGAGGCAGTCTGATACTATATAAACATCAGTTCCATTTAATTGTCGATTGCTGACTCACACATCACAATGGGAGTTCTTGGGTCATATTAGGAAATAATGACATCAAATTTTTGATGTTATTTTTTTTATTCAGTCATAGTTTTGTGCATAATTCTTATATATCACATTTAATGTACAGTGTTTATCATTATAAAATATACTTTACAGCCAAAAGATTTTTGTTCACTAGACATTAAAAACTAACTTTATCTTAACTAGCTAATGAACGGATTTGTATGTCACTGAACGTTGACCTTAACACTCAAATAAAATGTACTTTTGATTTTTTTTTTTGCTTTACATAATGATACAAAACTCTAAATATGCGTTCACGGTGTTTTCTTTCTCAAGATTTGAAGGTTTTGTAAAAGAACCTTTAATTATAAATCAAGTGATTATGTGAAATGATTATCTTTGGATAAGATATATTCATTGTCTTTTCCATCCTTTGGAAGGATTCTCATTTAAAAAACATGATGTTGTTTCTTCAGAATACTAACAGCTTAATGCAACAATAATTGGGGAATATTGATGAGTTCAATCATATGTGGTCAGATAATACAGATTTCCATAAACAAATCATATAGGACACTCACAAAAGTGATTGGAATTAAGATACTCAAATATCAAAAATTAAATATTAATTTTAAGGCTTTGATTATTATTGAAGTGAAAACTATAAAGTTGACGACGTAATTACATGCTGAAACACATTAATAGCTGTTGATTTAAAGCATCCTCTGGTGATTTGCTCGCGAGCCATCTACACGCTAATACCTCATCATTCTACACTTTGGTCCCCCATTTCAGTGCTCTAGTAACACGCCATCTGGTGTCACTTCATGGAATTGTGACGTCACGTGACCTACTGGTCTCGAGTACACATCTCCATCGCCTGAAGCACTATCTTTAAGTGTCTAAAATACAGCCCTAACTACTTTACTGTCTCTTACTGGACTAATTCTATGTAAAATTTCTTCACATGACGCTAGCTCTAACCAAGATATCACAATAAGAATCAATGTCAATCACAGTTCATTCCAGAAATAACCAAACCACATAAATGCACTCCACAAGTCATCAAACCTTCACATCCAAGAATCCAACAAATGGATAAGGAATCTGAAAGTGCTAAAAAAATGACATTATTCTCTTAGTGCGAAAAAATAACTTAGACTTTAAGAGCTAAGATTTAAATTCGATCATAAGAAAATTGTCGTTCATGTTAGACATACCTTTATGATGCATAGGATAAAAATATCTCGAGTTTGATTGTTTTAGGTATAAATACATATGGAAACGGTTCTTTTAACGGATAATTAGATTGTAAGTTAAACCAGTATATGGAAATCATATATGTAAGCCATAAAGTTAAACTATATTGTATATCTAGTTAGTGTGGTGCATAGAATACATTTCTAGAATTTTAATGCTGTGTATTTAAACTAACACAAAAACAGCCTATTTCAAGACTACTGTCGGATATACAAGACTGTTTAGTTTAAGAGTTATTAGTTAATTTATTTAATAATTTAATATTTAATGACTATTTAGTTTCATAACAAGAGTGTTAATTATTTTAAAAGGGATAGTTATGACAAGTTTCATTATATAACTCTGTACGAGCCAACATTGTGTATGCAGTTTAATTGTTGTGCTAGGCTTTTGTGATACTGTTGACGTCATCTTACTCGAAGCAGCTAGATATTTCTAGATTTTTCTATCGCGTGTTATAAATATGTGCAGATATAGAATGCAAGTAAGTTAGAAAATGTTAAGTTAGTGAAAGTGAAGTTAGACTGCATGATTGTTAGTTTAGCCATAATGGGCGACATCTAAAGTGAGTTTCACAGTGGTATTGTAACAACAGAGATAAAAAAGAATAATTTTTCTTGTCAAAGGATGTTCTAAAGTAATTCAGCCCGCCTGTGTGGACTTTGATGAAAAGGAGACAATTACTTAAAGCTCTGGATAAAACTGTGATAACCAATAGTGAAATGAGTTTTTGTCCATCTACATAGCTTGTAAGTTCGAGTTTATGGATAATCATGTGTAAACCTTAAACTACGCTATACAGAAGTCAAACTGTGGCAAACTCAATGAAACATAAATTATTAATTTTACTTATTTAAACAGTTCTTTTTATATTGAATAAGTAGCTATTGAAGATAATTTATACATTAGAAAGTTGACCATAATGATAATGCATAACTAATATTGTTTTAGGTACTTTAGAAAATGATTTTATTTTACAATGTGACACAACTTGAGAATCACGTTAAGACAAGTTCAAGACATTGCCACACTATAGCCTCACACACTCTTTGGTGGTTCTATCATGAATCACATAAAAAAAACAAAAAAATCGGCCTCCAAAATTGTCCTCACCGCTAATGACGCCCACATTTTGCCACACTGCATTGATGATCTAATCAATCACCATTGCAAAACATTATAGAAGTATCTGCTTATGATATTACAGGTGACTTGGCCTCCCGGCCTCAAAGGATACCCCTCATTTTACCAGGAATTTATCATTTCCAAGATACGAATAGCCCTTGTAATTAATATACCTAGAAAACAAAGGAATGTGGATCATCTTAGGGTACCAGGACCATCTAGAAAGAGACCTATAACAAGTCGTGCACCAGTCATGATACCTTGTAACAGTTGAAAATCCACGAACATAAAGGTCAATGGCAAAAATCGTCCACGTGCCCTATGCATAACTGAAAAAGATATCTGTCTGGAAAACAGCATAAGTCATGTGTACAGAAATTGCTTCCCCAGTATATCAAGGAAAGAAAGACCAACTACAGAAAACTATATAAATAGTACCTAGTTTGGAGAAAAATATTAATACATGGTTACACTTGGCAACATATATGTATACCACTTGATAACTATAACAATGAATGAAACACATTTCCAAAAGTGGTACATGGCATGTCGCATAATTATCACTGGCTACTGCTCAAAGTGCAATATAGGGACCATGAGAATAGATACAAAGGTCAAGGTGAACCATGCTTACTATCAGATCAATGTTCTGGTCCCTTTGTACAATACAGAAATATCAGCTTGTATGGATCTAAGGTGAACAGGGTAGAGGTTCACCAAGATAAGGTCATACCTCCTGTTCAATAGTTGCATATCTCAAGTAGCTAAAGAATGAAATAGGTATTCGTGCTCTTTCATATGAATACATTCTGGTCAAGTAGCCAGATGTAGTACTTATAGATTTCTGTGAGACTGGACTGCAGAAGTAGATGCTGGAAAAAAATCCTTGTACACTAGCTGGATTATGGAAGCAACAAGTAGCAGTATACTTTGAAAATGACAGCATTACAATGGAGTCTTTTGTAATACAAACTATGCAGCATAGTTATTGCCAAGCTGTAAGGTCGTCAAGTAGAGCATGACATGAAAGTGGCAACAGGAACTTAACAACGTTTTAAGGCTTCGGTATCATTTTAATATACATACTCAACTTCTGTATATGTCCTATCACTATCATGTCCAGATCTTTCTTCTCGGGTATAACTCTGTTAGGACAGAGTTTAATACCATCATGATTTTTGTGTAGTAGAAGTTACTGTCTTAGCTTTGTCTTATTGACATAAATATTTATTAAGCTAGGATTTTACTGGAACGCCCAATGAAGAATGTTATAGAAATTCTAGAGAAAAAAGAATAAGACAGATTTATGCAAGTTAAGCTCAAAGAAGAAGCAGAAAAGTTATGCTATTGCTTTAACATCAAATTATAGACTTAGTAACAGGTACAAAATATTTACATTCCTGTAGAAACTTTAAGTCACATAGACGATTAAAACCATGACATAGTTAGAGTCGTTAGTATTATAAAATAAATTACGCTTTTTAATACTTACAAAGACAAACAAATAAAAAGCACTACTGTACTTTACTTAATCGGGTGCATGATTTTCGCCATATTTTAATCTCAAAGGAATAACTGAAATCACTGGCAAATCACTGTAAATATGTTAGTCTAAGCCAAAGTAGGGATACAATTTTTTGAACTTTAAGCAACTCATTTTTTGTAGTTTGTCTTTCTTGTTTCAATACTTTTGTAGCATTAAAACTTTCTATATTACTATAAGTAGCTAGGTTACATATATATCGAACCCCACTCATCTTTATAAATTTAATTTTTTATTATACTTGTGAGATTCCTTTTTATTGCTATATTTTTTGTGCGCCAGCAATACCAATTAGATTTTATTACTCATCGTCCCCACCAACCTACCCTCAAATCTAATCATATGCCCAAAGTAGCCTATCTCTGTCACACACACACACACACACAGATATATATAAGAAAGGAATCACTGGTACCACAGACGGAATAGTTCTATGAAAGAGTTAGAACGATAGGGTTCGTCTTTTTTTCTGTACGCTTGTCTGGAAAAGTCACTTACTTACTTACTTACTTTGATGAAAATTCGTTGAAATAGTGAAATTTTGATTCACTCCACGTATATAGTGACTTAGGCGACTTTATAAGTGCAATAAGCTTCGTTTTGCTCAGCCAATACTGTGAAATAAACATTGTTAATATTCAAACATTTTAAAAGTGGTTTTAAACGGGCGATTTTTTATGGCCGCCATCTTGTTTCATCATGATCTCTGCTATTAAGTACTACTGTACTAAATGATAATAAAATGTATACGTTCACTGCATAGACGTAAACCTTAGGAATTTACTAGGATTATGATATGATGAAGAATATAAAAACTCTACAACTTTCAAGCAAATGAGAGATTTAAAATGATCAAATTCACACGAAAAAAATTGGAAGCTTTGCATTTTTTTGTTGTTGTGTAAGAATTAAAATAAGTTTAAAATCGACTAATATTCTTTAAAAGATGATCTGGACAGTATATACATGATTAAACAAAATTAAAAATGGATGCAAACTACCAAACAAAAATAGCGGAACTTTACTAGAAGTGACAACGTTTCATTAGTCTTTTTCTGATATAGAGACTGAAAACTTCTGAAATGTCATTATCTTAGAATCTTTTTTTTTATTGAAATCATTGCAACAGAATTTTTCTATCTTTATTAGGCAATTGGCGCTTATTTCACCTTTGCTTCCACCAATTAATGTATCGAGGGTGTTCGTCTACTGGGGAATTAAAAAAAAACCACTACAAAATAATATTTCATGGAAATTAGGCAGTTCGATGTTCTTTTAACAAATTATAATGGTTATATATTTTTATTTTTCTTATGAATAGACATGTTAAATTTGCAGTATATATTTATGGTCTATTTAAATATGGGAGCAATACAGAAGAAAATCATGATGTTATATATCCAACACTAATATATTTACAGAATAATATGCATAATTTTATCATTACAGAAAGCTTTATTGTTTGAGACGAGGAGGTCAGCTGATAGAGACATTGACCTTTCACATAACCAATCATAATACAAAGACATGCTTCGTCATATATCTGTTTCATGACGTCATTTCTATGTTAGAGACCGGCATTTTGAAAGACGTGAGTTTAGCCTTGCACCCGAAGTGTTTAAAATTTATAATATGGGAGATAATTTGTACAAATCAAGACTACAGCATTTTAAAAACAAGGGAAAAGATCAAGATGTAAGTATTATTTTATTATGCTTAAAAAGTTTAGATGACATTAACTTTGTCATTTGTGGTTTACTTGTTTTCTTAACTTGAAGTTGGAATTCAGTGACTTCATCAGAAGGTAAATTTAAGATCGATGTGCTAAGCCTAATTAAGTTAGCAATACTCATTTTATTTTTATATGTGTTAATATTACCGTAATGATTTATATTAACTATTTTCACATCAGTTTCACAATGTTATATTTCATTTATATCTAACACGTTTCGGAACTAAAACAAGGAGTAAATAATAAAGCGTTTACAGAGATTTTATGTTATAAAGTTAGGCTTAGCGAAAACTATTCGACAGACCACAACTATCTTAAGACTTAAGTTTACCTTTTGGACATGCACTTTTTACCTGTGGATGTTATGAAATACAGCCTGGGGAAATTGCCTAGTCTCTGTGGTTCAATGGCAGCCATATCTTTGCATATGTAACATTGGGTTTTACTATTATCATTGTATCACTCAGTCGGCATAGTTAATTATTGAATTACATTTAAATTTTAAATTTAATACTCATAAATGACATTTGACAGATATATCAAGTTACAATATGAAAGAAAAAGTAACATTTACGGTTCTTAGTTAATGAGATATGGAATTATTGTAGTAACTATTTAAGTTCTGAAATCTGGCTGTTAATGGTATTAGTGTGTTACCTGATGTGTAATCAGTGTTTGTTTCACCAAGCCACTAGGTATTATAATATAATTATCAATAGCTTAGTGAGATTTAGGATGTTTTCTTCATAGTTAGAGGAGTGGAACATAATAACTTTAAATTATCAAAATTTACTTTAATTTCTAAACATTTTTACAACTAATCTTTTATTTTTGATGACGAGGAACCCACTTTGAGACTAATAATGGCTGGAGATGGCTTGAATTGGTAAAGATGAAAAACTTTAATATAAGTTTAACATAACAGCAAATGTACAACGTTTCAACAAGGTTTTGTCATCATCATCTTTTATTTATCTTTATTTGAGGACACTAATTGTTATCTAGATTAAGAAAAGGGTGTAAACTTGAGGTACATAGATTTTCAAAAGGTGCTGTATTAAAAATTATTTTAGAATCGATTGAGGAGAGACTAGTTAATTACATTATAGGGTGGTTGAGTTGGAGAAGCAGAAGCTTATTAAGAGAGTCAATCTGGATTTATTATAAGCAGCATACTTCAGGGGTCAGTGTGTGGGCTTTTGCTTTTTTTTTTTTACATTAACGATATTGGTAGGAGCATAATTGTTAGTCAACTTCACATTAAACTCTCATTAAATGTAAACTAACTATAGTACAAAAAATTTCAAGTAATTTATAGTGAAATGTGATGGCTTGGTGTAGTAAAAAACTGAGGTAAATATTCTCTGATTAAGGGTGTATTAAGTAAAATATTTAATATTATTGTCATGCATAATTACATGTATGGTTATTGTCATTTTGGCTCCATCATCTGTGTCACTAGCTTCTCCATCTAAGGGAAATAGTCATGGCCAGTTTGTGAAATCCATATTTTTCTAATATGGGAATTCTTTGACTTAATTTTCAAAAAGTGTGCAATAGATTTCTGATGCAAATTGTATGTACTTTTATTGAATATTGTTCAAAAATTATAAGTATTTTGGTCCTAGATAGATGTGTTTTAATATAGTGCAAGTCCAATCAATATTGTACAATATGGCAGCCTTCCTCTTGTAACAGGTTGCTTCTGCTATATACAGTGTTAAAAAAATGTATTAACTATACTAGCTAGGCACCTAGACTTACTAGCAAGCAATTTCTTACACTTGATACCACTGCACATTTTCAGAAAACATTGCTTTAATAGTGTTCATAGTCATTGTTTTTTGTTTTTTTTTATAAATACAATACTTAATGTTAATTTATCCTTATACACTTAATGTATATTAATTTTTTAGTTCACTATTTGAGCCTGAACATTGCTAATGTGCAATAATATTAATATTTTGTCTAATCAAGCCATTTTGAGGTCTTAATATCAAGGGATGAGAGTAGGTAGCTGGATTGTTTGGTCAGGATTGTGATCACGAGTCTGTGTTTAACTTAATTATATATATTTAGCAGAGGAATTCTTATGTGAGTGGCTGTGTACTGGATTTACACTGAATGCTAACAAAATATTAAAAGGTGTTTTGCAGCAATGATCTAAAACAGATTTTAAAGTATCAAACATGTTACTACCAGGGTAAAATAAAAATATTACAAATGAAGTAATCACAAAGTCAATTTCAGAAATTTGTAATTAATAAAGTAGTTCTTGGCCAAGACTTTCTATAACTGTCTCAAACTCGTATAAAGAAGTATTGACAGAAAAAAACAGCAACGTTGTCAATGTCAAATCATACCCTATAATTATAATAATAATGAATTGTTAAAAAAAAACTAGATGAAGAAAAAACACATTTCATAAGTTTACTCAAAGTCAGTATTCAACGCTTTTCAAAAATAATGCCATAAAGCAAATAGTAATCAACAAACATATCTCTTAACTGCTTGTGTCAGTCTTGCTTATCTTGCATTCACTTTTTCCTGCGGCTTCTTTTAATCTTTTGGCCTTTCAGTCCCCCTGTGGAACAGTGGTGAGTTTACGAACTTGCAGTGCTTGAATCCGGGGTTAGATTCCATAGAGTGAATACAACAGATAGCCCAACATTGCTTTGCTCTGACAAACGTATCTGACCAAATGTTGTTTTAATCAACGATACTCAACACAATCTTTAAGTGACATATATAAACAAAAAGGAGGCCTCTTTGGGATAAGCTGTCTTTGATTTGTGAACTTCTGTTGGTTCATTGAGAGTGTGATGCTTGGGTCTTTTCCCAGTTGCTTTCGAGCCTGCACTTTACTTGAAGACTGAATGATCTGGGAGCAAATTTTTAGTTTTATATCTATCCACAGACATTGTAGTTCATGCTGGGAGGTTTGCTTCTGAGTTACGTGAAGGAACAGTTATGCCTTATCCAACATGGTTGTTGGAACTTCGTGATTTAGCCTACCACTGCCAGGTGGAAACATTTTCTGACTCAAATAATACATCTGCTCCTCGAATTTCAGGGTTATAAGGTGGAGGTTGTAGTTAACTTGAATGGATCAATGTCCCCTGATGGGACAGGGTAAGTTTATGGACTTGCAACTCTTAAAATCCAACATTTTGTTTTCCTTTAACTTCACTCTGTTAGAAGACTCTCATGATCACCAGCTTCATTGTTAATGAGCTGGAACCATTGTTAGCATGCACATTGGTTCAGTTGCTGGCTTCTATGCTCATCCCTGTTGATGGCATCTTAAATTTCATTAGCTTCTACAGGGGGTAATAGTTCTGCCCCTATTCATGGGTCCCAATCCTGGAAATCAGCCCCTTGGTACATTGGTACCCAGAATAGATTGTCTATATCCAAGGGTTCCGCTGCCCTGTCGGATTGCTGTCAGTGGCATCGGTGATTATTGCATGCCTTCAGGGTCTATGGGGCTTGGCTCTGAGAATTCCTGTACATGTGGCAATCTTAACCACGGATCCTAGAGCACTGCAGGTCCTTGAATCAGGATTAATCATTTACTTAACAACTATTATCCACCCAGCCTGTAGGGTTTTCATTTCCTGCAGATCCTTGGGAGTTAGAACTAAGTTCTTGGGCTATCAGAGTTTGGTTAATCTGGGGTCAGTAAGAGAGTTGTACTAGATCTTTTGAGTTTTTATTCCCATCAGTTGTTGGGCCTAAGAAGAAAGGAGACTGTTGCTCAGTCATCGATTTTTATTATCTATATCAATGCCTAGATTCTCCAAGGTTCATTCTTCAATCTGAGTTGACATTTTTTACTGGGATTGTGGATGTACAAGTTCATTGCAGTTGGCTCCTATCTGCACATTACCATAATGGTGGCATCCCACCACTATCAGTATTTTATGTGCACAAGGATCAGGTACTTCAGTTCCAGGTTTTTACCTTTGGACTTGTATCAGCTTCACATGGGTTCTGCTGCATTGTATGAGTTTTTTTGTCACGTCTATTCCATCACACTGTACACATACCATTCCATAGACAACTGGTTACTGTTGGCACCATCTCCCCAATTGTCAAAACACCACATCCTGATTCTACTTTCAGAAACAACCAAGGCAGACTTTATTCTCAGGGTTGAGACATATATTATTGCTTCAATATGTCATCAGTCTGGGTATTTTTTATTTTTCATCTCGTATCTTAGTCGGGCTCAGCTAACTCCTATCCAGCTCCACTCTATGGAACAGGAAGCCCA
Organism: Limulus polyphemus; assembly: GCF_000517525.1. Taxonomy (NCBI): domain Eukaryota; kingdom Metazoa; phylum Arthropoda; class Merostomata; order Xiphosura; family Limulidae; genus Limulus; species Limulus polyphemus. The sequence goes on along the minus strand of NW_013665642.1, from coordinate 588,985 downwards.
ACTTTTACTCGCCTCTCCTCCTCCCACTACATAAATGGTTCTCTCTCTTCTGGGGTGCCTTTGGGATGAGAGCCTTTTAATGGTCCTTATGTAACCAAAGGATCATAAACATTGATTCTCTGGATTCCCCAGTTTCCTTAGTCTGGATCATTCTTTGATCTCGAGGGGTTGATAAGGTGGGACATGACTAAGATATGGGTTTCTCTACTTCCACCTTGTCCAAAGTTCTATCTCTTCATGAATTCCTTGCATATAACAAGAGTCAAGAATTCCAGGGTCTATGCATGGATGACAAGGCTTCCCTACACAATGTTTTAATCCTTCTTGCTCTTTAACTCTCTTAACACGGGCTTGGTCAATTTGACTGACCACATGACTTCTTTGTACTAGATTAAAGTCTTTATAGATTTAATACTTCTAACTTTCAATATTGTGTGTATATCTTTACCAAATTTGCAGTCTTTCAGTTCATATTATAAATCTTTCACATACAAAAAAAATAATTTTTAAGTGAAGTATTTTTAATAAAATAGATTTGTTCGTGAATATATTGAGTATTTGTTTTGAATAGTCCGTGTGCAAAGTAACTTTCATGTTAAAATTAAAAATACTTTTTGTCATCTTAAATTTTCTTTGTGTAATCCCTAAAACCTCCTAAATGCATTTCAAACATTTTTTTTCAGTAAAACTTTATAGTTTATCTATTATTTTCTCTACCCTATCTGAAAATGGAATTGGTCAATTTGACCGACCTTGTAACCACCAAAAAAAATCACAATAAATCTAAATTACTCTTCTTTTTTTTTCTTTCTACAATGACTTTGATTTGTAACATGAAACTACATTCATTTATCCTAAGTTGCTCTAAGTTTGTGACAGTATACATCTATTTATAATAAAATTTTATTGCCCTTTGAACCATGTCTAACTACTATCTGTGCCATTATAAGTTGTAAATCACTCGGGGAACGTGCAGCTCAAGTTACACTATTGAAATACATTACCCACGAGCTGCTCGCATGCATTCCTCGTGAACCATTTTAATTATATTATTATTACTTATTTAACCTAATCTAGTCTTAAATAACTTAAAAAGATCCATAGTTTTAGATTTTAGTTACTTTTATAATAATAAATAACGAATAAATATGAAAAACAAGAAATAAAGTACTTACCCAATTTTCTTTTTTTTTGCTCTCATGTTTTCGAAGAGAGTTAATCCTTATTTTTTATACTACACAGTAATACACCAAAGAATATAGACTAATACCATGCAAAAAAGTAGACAAGTTCACTTACCTCTCAAAATTTTCCTGGCTTTCTAACTATACAACAAGAGCAGTTACAAATTCATCCAAGCTAGTCATTAACTTTCCCATGGGAATGAATCTTGTACTATGAATGAAGTTAATGATAATCTGTTCTGAACACAACATTATACAATACATCATTTGATAGATGAAAACCTTAACTTTCTTTTGCTTATAGGTAATATATAATGAAACAAGAGAGAACTATCAATGAAATTTGAAAGAGAGGTTATGGCAGGAGGGGTTTCATTTTCTATTCTATAGCTCTGTAACCAAACAAAATTGAAGGCTATAAAAATTATGGTTTGTTTGAGCAATAATGATTTTATAGAGAGTATTTTACGTTTAATTTCATACTTTTTTCGAGTGGTGGTTGATAAAATAGGGATAATAACATGCTAAGAGAAAATGTCATGTGAGTCACACTAGTGGAAATTCAGGATTTTTTAAAATATTTCTTTGTAGAATTAAGAACTTAAAACTTGTATACTGTTAAAATATGGATTATTAGCTAAGATTTTATGCTATTCTAATGGGTATAACATAAACAAAAAGTAGTTTAATGAAATTTTGAATGTAAGACACTAAAACCTTGTGTCTTGTGCAGTAAAGGATACCCGAAGTGATAGGGTTAAAAGGCAGTGCCTCATGGTCTGTGGTTATAAAGCAGAAAATCATCAGGCTTAACTCTGATGATTCCAGGGTGGTGTCTTGTATTTCTCATCGAGAAGGCACATGGTCCGGAGTTCCTTGTTCTCAAATCTTGGGCCTCCTTTCTCTGGACCAGTTATATCGTATCACCTTACTAACTTGCCATGTTCCACAGGTGATGTCTAAGGTCACAGATCAATTGTCTCAACCTAAGTAGATCTTCCCTAGAGAATGGATGCTGCATCGCAAGATTTTGTTGGATTGGCTCTCATTTTCCAATTCTGATTGGTGGGTTGGCTTAATCTGTAAAAAAATAATTTCACTGTGAATATTTTTCATGAAAATACAAATAAAGTGCAAACTATTATGTACATCAATTGTGAAAAAAAAATATTGTTAGGTAAGTTTGTGTTGATTTCATTGAAAAGATATTCACTGATTGTTTTACATTTGGAAATAAAATGTACTGTCCAAATCAGCAAGTTTTACATGCTTGAAATTAAATATTTCATGTAAATATTGAATTGTTACAGACATTTGCAGTTTTTTGGCTTAAAAAATATGAATTTAGACTTTGGTAAAAACTATAAACATTGATTTTTTTTAAACTTCCATGAGATTGTGATATTATATTAAAGTTTTCAAGAAAAATGTAAATGGTTTCCAAGTGGTTCCCTTGTATTTCATCCATACTACACACACAAATATGTTTATTGTGCCATTGTAAGCATGTGTGAAAATATTTGACCTATGTTAGGAGATGAGGAGGAGGAGAAATGAAGTGACTGTTGAACTAAGGAAAACTAAACGTGATGAATCCCTTTTGAAAAGAAGAAATGTACCCCAAGCTGATTCCACTGATGAAGATGAAGTAGATCGAAGCCTTACTCACAAAAATCTTGAAGTCATTGTTCAAAATGCCAATAGTACTGAGCCTGGAATTAAGCTTAGTGCAGTCCAGGCTGCAAGGTAATTATAGTTATATATTTTAATTTTTGATAATGCCCTGGAAGTATTTTTTTTCTTGATTTTTTTCTAGAAATTTACTTGTTGTGTATATATTTATCAATTCTTCAATATTCGTTCATTATTTTCCTTCATTTTATTACAAAGAAAAGCAAAATGAAAGCTATAGATGTGGAGATGTTGTCAGCCATCATAATTTTTTCTTCAGTAAGAGATGTATGTAATTCTAAGTTCTTGTTTTTTAAATAATTTAAATTTTTTTCTAATTTTAAAGATATCTAGAGTTCAGTTTACTTTGGTGACACCAGAGATAGCATAAATGTAAAACTTGTCAAAAAATTTAAACACTGAAGTATATGAGACTCCTTGTAACTTTTTTTGTTTAAAAATAAAATTAAGTTAGTGGTGTTAAAATCTATGTTAATATGGTGTAGTTTAATAATTATTACAACTAAGTAGGTTTGTGACAAGGATCTCAATTTGGTATACTATACTGATTTAGTAATTTACAATGTTGTCTATACTATGCATAATTTAGAACACATAATTAAAACATTGGAAAAATTATTTTGGGAAAAAGATTAGTCTAACTGGTTTACGTAGGTTGAAAAGTTTTAAATAACAAGATGTAGTGTAACTTTTATATGTTTAATTTTGTTGGGCCTCATGTATATTTTTAAGACGATAGAGCACGTGGTTCATAATTAATTTCTTTTTTTGTTTCAAATTGGACATTGGCTGAACATGCATATATTTACAAATCTTGTATGTGTGAAAACATTTCTATAAAAATGTTTGATCTTGATTTTTGAAATGTGTGTTAGAATTAAGGATATTAAGTACATAATTTCTAGAACTAGATATTAGATAGGCCAAAAGATGCAGAATAATTTGAATAGTTATCAAATGTTAAAATACACCTCAGTCAAACTAAATAGGCATTTTGTTGTGATGCTTTAAATGCCCACATGCTACAGTGTTTTTACTTGAGCAAAATTTCTTCAAGATGAAATGGGTTTAGACATTCATGAACAAAATGGAGGCATGTTTATGAACTTATGAAATTCAAAGAGCATACTAAATATTCATTTTGACTAGCAACAAGTGCTAAGCTACTCAATTAAACCTGGAGGAAAAGAAAATTGTTTTATGCTTGCTTGCTACCAGTATCACAGTTAATGAACAAATTTCACATACTGCTTCTGAAGTAAAATCAGTTATTGAAAAATAGTTAACATATAATAAACATGCATTTTAAAGGTGTATTTTTATTTATTTTCCTACAAGATCAGTTTTTTGTTTTATCTTTTGAAATAGGTCAGTTATATCACTCCATCAGTAGAAAAATCTGTTGCTATTTCGTTTACTTGCATAAGAAAAGTGTGTGTAAGCTTAAAGCTTGAATTGTAAATCTTGTACCCATAATTAAATATGAAATTGGTATTGTAAGTATTCAGTTGTAACTCTTATTTGCTATTCACCTGTTATGTTCATTGGATCTTTTGTTTATGTACAAAATTGTCCTAAGCATGTCTTTCAAAAATTAAGTGTTTTAAAACACAATACTGAATGGAAACTTTATTGGTTGATTTTTTTCATTTTGACAGTATTCAGAATGTATTGTGAAATATCAAAGTTTCCAGTCAAACCATATTTTTCTTTTACCTGATTAAGAATTATATTTGTAGTGCAATGCTAAAGAAGATTCATTATTGTATTTCCACTTTGAGTCATGATTATTGTATTTTGATCAAGATACTTATTTTCAAGTTAAAACTATTTGAACAAAGGTAAGACAAAATATGAAACCATGTAATCAGAGTTATATCAAAAGGTGAACCTTTCTTCATCAGGTGGAAAATGGAAATAACAGAGTAAAAGTGTTTAATGTATAAGGTAATTATGAACTTTGCAATTAACTACAGAAAGTTTATGGTTGATACATTTTTTTTCTGTAGTGTTAAATTTTGATCTAACTTTTATTTAGGAAGCTTCTCTCCAGTGATCGGAATCCTCCAATTGATGATCTAATCAACTCTGGAATTCTTCCAATTCTGGTACATTGCCTTCGAACCACAAAGTATGTATGTACACTGAGTGTAATAAACATTTCCATCCTTTATGTGTGTGTGTGTGTGTGTGTATGGAAGTGTGTATTTTTATATATAGTTCACTATATAATGGTATATGAACAGTAGTTTGTCTGATAGATTAATTATATTTTTAAAACAGATGTAGCTGTGTTTGTCTTAAATTTTTAATAGCGACTGCACCTAATGATCAATCCACAAAATGAGACTTGTCTTGTAGACATTTACTTCAGTCCTCATTTATCAATGACAGGGCATAAATTATCACTCTGCTGTTTGTCAAAAAAGAATTCTGTGACTAGTGATTTGTACATATCCTGAATAATGTTAACTTGTCAAATATGTCTAAACATTATTAATATTGTATTTAATAATTTACCATAAACTTATAAATTGTTAGTTCAGATCAAAATGATGATGATAAACACACACACACACACACACGTGTCTGTATTTATGTCTCATGCTGCGAAAATGCTTTGTTCCTTAAGAATTTACTTTTTAGTCAAGTTTTCAATATCAGTGGCTAACTGGTTAAATGTGTTGCATGCTTTAAGTTGGTCATTAAGAATATAATAAATTCCTGCATCTTAAAAAGTTAATTTATTTATATATATGCAGGAGCCTATTATAAAATATTTATAATTCATTATGTTTATTTCTTTGCAAGTGTGCAAAATAAGCTTTCCATGCTCTAGGTGTTTAACAGCAGTCATTTCACATGGTTTTGAATGGCTACTGCTTATTTCCTGTTAACTGTCATCTGTAAATCAGAGCATTTCACAGTTTGAGCTAGATGTTTTATTATTATTTATGCAATACTTAACTGGTACTAAACCCTATAATCTGCAGAAAATTACTGCATTACTGACTCAAACACAGGTGGATTAAGGGTCAGATGTGCCTGGGGCTAAATTTTTCTACTGGGTCTATTATGATCAAGACTAAGGTAAGAAATACTCAACCTCAAGATGTTTTAGTTTTGGAGAATATGAGAAAATAATACCCACAAATCTGCAAGACCCATCTACAAATTAATGAAAGATATTAGATGTTTCTTGCATAGGAGAGGTGGTACTCTAACACAGACAAAATTTGCATTTGGATAACAAAGCATATAGACAGAAAGAAACCATACACAAACTCTATTATTCACGTGTACACATGAACAGACAAATGCACAAACACATACATGCTCAGATTACATTTGTACTGATATAGTATGCCCAACAGCAGTAGTAGCAGATCGTGTCATCTGTACTTGGTTAAACTATTGTCTTTCTGGCTCTTTTTATAACAAAGGCATTTATGATCTCTTTGGTGTCAAGTGATTCCAACAAGTCATTTTCTATGCACTTAGCTTGTTTTGGCACATTGTTGATTGAAGTGTGTTCGTTATTCTTTTTAGCTTTGAGAATGATCCTTCTCCTGAGCAATTGTTTGACATGAAGCACAGGTACAAATTTAAGATTATCAGGATGTTTGGAAAAGTTGATTTAAGAAATTGGTCGCATATCATTTTCAGCATACTTTGTTCCTTGGATTTTGATAGTTTTTAAATGAACCCTGGATTGCAGAGGGCAGCAAATTGAACAATTTCTTCCTTTGTGCAACTCTCCAAGTCCATAGGATATATGCTAATCAGCTTTTTTTTCATGACATTGCAGATGCTCTCTGTAGTCATGGGCTCTTTAACTTTTGTAGAAACCCAAATTTCCAACTTGTGTTTTCATATGCCAATATTCTGTGCAAGTGACAGTTTATCAATTATTTTTCAAAAATTCTGAACTTTATATTGATTAGAGGGTGAAAAATCATTCTCCTCAGCATCCCTTTGTCCCATCATCTATTTTTCTTCCTTTTCTCTAATCTTTTGACCTGGTATGTCTTGCATCCTGACAGTTGTTTACCCTTTTCCTCGTATTTTGGAAATGTATGAATGCCTTGAGAGATTTCAGCATATGAGAAGCTGTACCGACATCCATTTGGGAGTTTTGTAATGAATGACTTGTTTTGTGAAATCTCTCCAGGATAACACTCCGTAATTCTGTCATCATACCTTTTTCTAGTTGCTCCAATTGTAGCATAAGGCTTCTTTATAGGTGCACTTGAAGCTTTTACATATCATCTGTAATGGAAGTGAGGACTTGTGTTGTGGCTTTGAACCCCATTTTTAAGGCTTGTGTTGTGTCTGAATGGGCACTCCACCTTGTGTTTTATAATCTCCGTTATTGGGAACCCTAATTTTTCAAGCAAATAGTGTAAGCACTTTCACATGCAGGTTAAAGTTGAGAAAAACACAAAGCTGTTGCACAAAGGGAATGAACAAACAAGGTTCAGTACAACAATACACAATGTATTGTCCAATCAAGTTTAGTGAATGAGCACAACAGGGAACATAGTCTGCTAGGGGGTTCTTCTCTTTGATCAAGGCATGTATGCCAACATATTTGCTATTTATATTGGATGACTTATTGTAAGACTGTCCATGGAAATTTTGAATTCTTACATAATTTTTTTCAGAGAAATTAACCCTTTCTCCACAGGTACCATTTTCTGCAATTGACACAAGGTTTTAGT
>NW_013665642.1:579136-580410 GCF_000517525.1 Limulus polyphemus | reverse complement strand
CCTCTCCTTGGAACTCCCAATTACTGACAATTTGGTCTTCAGTACCTCAACTTTAGGCTTTAGCAATGGATGCATTCTGTCAGAATAGGATGAGATTACAACTCAAGGCCTTCCCTCCAATTCATATGTTATCCAGGGTACTAAATATGATTTGTTCCAACCCATTGTTGGATCCTGTTGATAGCACCAGATTGACAGCTACACCCTGGTTTCTGCTTCTGCTGTACCTTCCGGAATGTCCACTTCTTTTAAGATCATCTTTGTGGAGGTGGCCATGGTCTGACATGGTACACCTGGCTATCCAGAAGCTCGAGCTTTGGGCTTCGGGGTTTAACTTCTAAGATTGCCATGTATTTTTCTCAGTCTTTGCTTAGTCCTGCGATGAACATTTATAAGCGGAAATGACACGGATATCGGCATTGGTGTTTTGAGAGGAGTTTGAACCCACTTTGATCAGAAATACGAAAAGTAACTCATTTTTGACCTGGGTCTTCAGCAAGGGTTTTTGTATCTTCCACAATTGCCCTGTATAAGGCAGCCTTATCAACTACCATTTAATACTTGCAAAAAAATATTCTTTGAATTCCCAGTACTCTCTGGATTCCTTGGGTCCTTGGTCTCACATATCCATTCCAGTTACGTAACTGGTTTATTAAGGTTACTTTACATGCCCTTTCTCAACACCTGTTTGTGACCTAATTCTCATATGCCATGTATCAACTTTAACCTGAAGGTTTATTTTAAGTTGTTGCTGACCTACAGACGTTGCTGGTCAGAGTGGTTTGTGTTGTTTGTCCCAGACCACTTTTTCATTCTATCTACATCATCAGATCGCTTCTTCTTACTCAAGACACTGTTAGACCCATGACCTGTGTCGGTAGGGTAAAGTAGTGTCTCGAGGAATTGTTTTAAAATGTATTTGGCAAATATATTGCAGAGATCTAATTAGTTTGCTAATAATAATAAACTTGAATCCTGCTTGCACCAGGCTTTTAGAACTTTTTGACTCTCAAGTAACAGTAGTCACTTCACATATCATTTGTGTTACCACTACGACTAAGTTATATTTTTTAATACGTTACATGAAATTATAAGTTATGAAGTACTGAACCTCTATAAATGTATGTACAGTGCTTTGGATAAAACCTTACAGTAGTTTTTTAATTGATCTTTTGTATAACTTAGTATGTTTTGAAAAATAATTTCATTAATAGAAGAAAAAAAAAAGTTATGAAATAGCTGTTGATATTTGCTAATTCCACTGGAAAAAAAAA
>NW_013665642.1:567635-578136 GCF_000517525.1 Limulus polyphemus | reverse complement strand
TCCTGAATTTCCGCTAGTGTAACTCACATGACACATTTTGTCTTAGCATGTCATCATCCCTATTTTATGCATCACCTCTTGTAAAATGCTCTCTATAAAATTGTTATTGCTCAAACAGACCATAATTTTTATAGCTTTCAATATTATTTGGTCACAGAGCTATCAAAGAGAAAATCAGACCCCTCCTGCCACACCCACTTATCACATCCCTATTTTATCCATCACCTCTTGTAAAATGCTCTCTATAAAATTGTTATTGCTCAAACAGACCATAATTTTTATAACTTTCAATATTATTTGATCACAGAGCTATCAAAGAGAAAATCAGACCCCTCCTGCCACACCCACTTATCACACCCTCTCTTTCACAATTGGTTGATAGTTCTCTCTTACGTTTCATTATATATTACCTATAACCAAAAGAAAGTCAAGGTTTTCAACTATCAAATGGCGTATTGTATAACATTGTGTTCTGAACAGATAACAGTCAATTTCACTCTGAGTAACAACATCGTTCCCGTGGGAAAGTTAAGAACTAGCTTGGATGAATTTGTAACAGCTCTTGTCACATTTTTAGAAGTGAATTTGTCTACTTTTTGCATGTTATTAGTCTACATTCTTTGGGGTATTATTTAATTAAATAAAAATTAAGTGCTTTACTATAATTGCTAAAAAAAATCAGGCTTAATTCTCCACGACAATCGATGGCAAGAAAAAAGATTGGGTAAGTACTTTATTTCTTGTTTTTCATATTTATTATTATAAAAGTGAGTAAAATTAAAAGTACTGATCTTTTTAAGTTATTTAAAACTAGAATAGGTAAAATAAGTAATAATAATAATAATAATATAATTAAAATTGTTCACAAAGCATGCATGCAAGCAACTCGTGGGTAATGTAATTCGATAGCGTAGTTGGGTTTTTTTTGTACTTGGGCTTTCGACTTCAGCCTCAATAGCTCCCACCCTAATCTGCCTCTACATAGACATATACTTTATGCTACAACTTTATGCTAACAGAGAGAGAAATGCTTTGAAAAATATCTGCATATTTACCACTTTTGTTTCAAGTGAAGCTAGCGTTAAAGTATTTTCGTACTGTAGTCCTCTAATATAACATATCCTAATTATGATATCAAATCTAAAATTAGAACACACATAAGACCTGGTAGTAGACCTAGTTGTTAATAAGGAACTTCTTTTACTGTTAGGTAAACTGCTGCTGCTGAGTGAGATATTTTTCTCACAATTGCTTTATAGTGGGTGTTAGTTAAATGTAAACTTTGATATGAGTTTCTTGATGGCCAGAGTTTCAATAATTATTAAATCTTGTTTATTATTGAATTTATATTACAAACGTTGAAGTTCTATTTGTTTGCAGGTCTGTCACATTCTTGATTAATATGTCTATAAATATTTGAAGAAATCAAAAGCAGGAAGATCTATTGAAATGTCTTCAAATTTTATGATCTAGGCAGTTGTTGCCCATTTTATCTTCACTTACTTCATCAAGAATACTGTTTTAGATCTTAGAAAGGATGATAAATGTTCTGTTACAAGAATTATCATTCCTAAAATGGGTTCTCAATTCAAGAAGGTAAGGAATGGATAATTTGCAAAGGACACTTTCCCTAGATCATTGGCATTATAGTTTTTCATTTGCTAAGTATTACCCTTCTGTTCTTCAGACTTTTTGTTCTTGTGAGTCATACTTAACTTTTTGGTAACAGAAACTTTAAGTTAGTATCTTTCATATATAAATTTCTGTTAGATTTCGTTTTCTGTATGTACTAATACAAACTCCTTATTTTTTTGCCTTTGTGGCAGAGAGAGGCATCAATACACTTGTTTAAGTCTGTACCTAAACCATTGTTATCTCCGTATGTTTTTCTGTGCTCTTATGTTAATAGAAATTTTATAGTAGATGTGCTGTAAGTCAAGTGACTACTATTTTCAGACTATTGTGCTTAACACTAAATAGTTATGCTCATGCACTTCCCCCTTGTATGTTATTTCAATTCTGTCTTGTGTATTAGTTTGTGGTACAAGTTGACTTAGTAACTAGAAGTGTAATGCTGGTTGAAGATGGATAATTATGAAAATTTCTATTAAGGTTTATACTAATCTGGTGCTTTTACAGATATTCTTTCTTTCTTGACACTTGCATTCTTCAAGAGTAAAATAATGAACTATAGTGACCTCATAAAAGCAGTGTGTATGATGTGATGCTGTGTGGCCATTTAGTGTTAAGCTGGTGTGGAGACACCTTGCATATGATCATAAAATTTGAATGATGTAGCCTAGCAGTACTTGTTGGTTTAGCTACTGGCTTTATTCTTAATCATGTGATTAATGAAAACAGTAGAGAAAAAAGAGAAACAACTGCACTATTTTATTTTGTATGGATGTAAAAGATGATACAATGAGATATTTCTGATTAAGTATTGGTAAATTTGTATGTATGTACATTTATAATAATATTGAATAATTTAATCTAGAAGTAATCCATACTGCTTGCTTAAGTAGATGTAGTAATGGACATTTGAAGATCACACAAGTATCTACATACTTGAGGTTTGAGTGAAAGTCGATCTTCATAAAGATTCTCCTCATATGCATATGCCATTGGATATTACAATATATACAAAATATTGTAAATTCAGTATTATATTTGAGATCAGACCTACATAAGTCTAAAGTATTAGAAATAACTTTTAAAGCTATATTGTTTTTGTTCGTATCTGTATTCAACATGTGAAACTAAAATTTTGGTAAACTACTGTATTAACCTAGAAAAGGAACCCACTTTTTATAAAAGTTTGGAGATGGCTTGAATGGGTAATGAAGAAAATTTTATTATAAATGTACAACATTTCAATAAAACTGTAATCGTCAGGTACAAGTAGTTTATATAGACATTCAAGCTCTCTCCAAACTTTTATAAAAACTGGGTTCCTTATCATCAAATTTTAATTTGTGTTAAAGGTTGTTTTTGTAAGTTTTGGAAATTACTTAGTAGAGAATTATATTTATAAATTATATTTTTTGATGAATATTTGAAACTTTATTTTGAGATTACTCTTCAGGAAATTAGCAACTTGTGTATTGTATGCTTCACAGTCCTTCCCTTCAATTTGAAGCAGCTTGGGCTTTAACCAACATAGCATCAGGGACTTCACAACAGACACAAGCAGTTGTTAGTGCAGGTTTGTGTGTTTTTAGGCATAAGTAGTTCGTTTTTAATTAATTATCTTCTAATACATGCTATAAATATAGAACAGTAAATTTTACAGTACACATTCTCAATTTGTTTATCTTGTTTACATGTTTTTTTGTTTTTTGTTTAGGTTATATAAAAAGTTGTCCAGCTTAATAATTATAGAAAAATATTCATTACAGTAAGTGATGTCATTAACGTTTACACATAAGGCTGTTATTGTATCCAACTGTCATTTATTAATTTGTTTGAAAAATATGTCACTCTGAAAGTTGTTCAAGACTCTGGAAATTAGTATTTAAGTAGTAAAATTATATTTTAAGTGATGCTGTTTGATAGAACAAACTTCATGCATAAGAAAAATATTAGCTCACTTAGAAAAGAAATATGAATTTGTTTTTCTTTATATAGGGGCAGTTCCATTATTCCTAGAGCTTTTGAAATCACCTCATCAAAATGTTTGTGAGCAAGCAGTGTGGGCACTAGGCAATATCATTGGTAAATGCCTGAAATATTTTGAAAGCTTAAATGTGGATGGATTTGATATATATATATATATATATATATGTGTGTGTGTGTGTATAACACAATATTTAAGTCATTTTAACACATTAAGGAAAGAGGAGAGTATTAAAACTTGTTTTACCTCTGACAGTATTTTAATACATTTCAGACAACTTGGTCAAAATGCAAAAAAATGTTACTCCTAAAGAATATACACTTAAAACATGGATTTATACTACACTGTGAGAGGAGTAAATTCCAATGTGAAAACTTACCTTCTCTTACAAAACAAATTTCCTCGATTTGTACTGTCCTCTATATGAGCAAAATGTTCACCTGCCACTAGCCTTTGTACTCCCACTAATCTTCACCTGTTATACACATGGTATACCTGCATTGAAGAATTCAAATAAGCATGCAACAACCTTCAACCAATAGGAGTGTGACACACCCTCCTTGCAAAGCTGACTCCTTCTATGCAGTAGAACCCAATCTTCACTCCTCGATTTGGCACGACATTGATCACTCATCTCACACATAGTTGTTTTTGTTATTTGATTTGGTGTACAATGTTTTTTCAATTTCAAAAATTTCTTCATTAATTCTTTTTGATTTGAAAAATGATTTTTGACTTGAAAATCTTTTTTGCTTAGATTTGACAAACAACTTGGAATTTTTTTTGTGTACTTCAAATGAATTTCATTTTGAATAATTTCTGTGAATGACTTATTATGAATTCACAGTTCCACCTCACTACTACTACTACAGCTTCAGACACAATTAGTGACCAACAACCTAACATGATGGCTTCAGGCCTGACTTTATTGGCTGAAGATATTTGGGCCCTTGTGCAATGCAAGATGTCTTCCTTCATGCCAACTGAGAGGTCTCTTGTCCATCAAACAATTCTCCCTTTCTAGGGGAAGCAGGAACAGGATGATAAGGATTTGGACAACCTTTTTCCTCCCCTTCCTTTGCCATGCAGTCTTGTTCTCAGACCGTGGACATGACACAACCTTCCTTTCTGTTTCTGGAGTTAGTTACACAGGTATGTTCTGTTTTGTTTTTGTCTCCCATGTCATATGACCTGTACCCATCCCTTTTGACAGAAGCACCTACCAGTGATTTATCTGTTCTTCCTCCATCACCTGACATTTGTGTCCACAATGAGCATTTTGCCCAACAATTGTATTCAGGAGTCAGCATGCTGTGTTCCCAATGCATAGCAGAGGCTGGTGCTTTTGCTTACCATCATTCGGCATATCTTATTCTGGATGCTCAACATTCAGATTCACTCCTCCCTATTTGGGGGATCAGACCCCTACATTTATGTGCATTTTTCACAGGCACAGTTTTCCCACCTTCACCTGACATTGACATCTCTTCTTCATTATCTTTCTTCCATACATCTTGTGTCTAAGGCTATCCACTGTTTCCTTCCTTGAGAGGTTTTCAGCTGATGCCGGTACCCTCCTCTTCTCCATGTTGGCATACTTGTCCTCTTTGGCTCTTTCCACACCTGGCTCTTTTGTTGTTGAGGCTTTTAACTCATGTGGACCTTTCCCCTACCTCTATGCATGATTTATGCATGACCCTTTTTTTTGGAGGTCTTCCTGATTCTTTGGAGTTGAGATTAAAATCTGCTCATTTACATACTTTCCTCTTTAGTCTCTCATTTATCATAACTTTTCCCTGCTCTTGTTCCTGTGTCACAGCCACCTCCTTCATTTCCCTTACCTCTTCCTTCCTCACAGGTAATGCTTTCATAGTGTACTATTGTTCCCCGCCGACCTGCACACCGCCAACGGTATAGGTGACTGTTATGTTGGATTGAGTCCAGTAGGTGCCAGATTGCTGCTGTTTGCGAATGTCTAGGAATCATTTACCGCTGATCTTTGGGTTCTTCATATCAGAAGGACTCTCCCTTCATTTCCTTTACCCTATCCTTCTTTCCCCTTCCTTAGGATCCTCTGTCCAGCCAGTATCTTTCTGATGTGGTTCAGAATCATCTACTCTAGGGTGCTATAGAACCAGTAGTTCCTACTCTTCCTGGTTTATATTCCCATATTTTTGTAGTCCTAGATAAACAAGGATTGTTTTCTATTATCAATCTCAATCATCTGAACCACTTTATGGAAGTTCCTCGGTTCACTGTGGAGTCTTTCCTGTCTCTTTGATGGGCTTTTACTCCAGGTCTTTGGATGATGAAATATGATATGTCAGATGCTTATCTCCATATTCCCATTTCCCCAGCATCCAATCATTATCTCTGCTTTCTCCACAGGGAACATAAATATAATTTTTGAGCTCTTCCTTTTGCGCTGTCCTCGCCTCCCTATGTTGTTTTGTCAGGTAGTCAAAGCCTTCACCCAACTTCTTCATTCATATGGATGACTGGCTACTTCTAGATCCTTTACTTTTGGCCTTTTCCATCAACACACAGTTTCTTCTTAAGGAGCTGGATGGGTAGGTTGGCTGGTCAAGGTGGAGAAGTCTGCTCTCACACTGACATAATACCTTGAACTCCCATCTCAGGTGGGTTCAGCCTTTTTCCTCTTACCGTGTTCCATGAAGCTTATGATTCAGAAGGTGTAATTTTTACCCTTTCCTTCCTGTGCAAGGGTTTTTTTTTTTCTCTTTTGGGGACTTGGGCTTCTTTGGAGGCTCTTATTCTTCTTGACTGTGCCCATATGCAATCTCTTCAGTGGATCCTGGATTCCTAGGTATCCTTCCCTCATTCTCTTCAGACGAATTTTGCCTGGTAGCTGGACAAGGACAACACAACATCTAGTATCCGTCTTCCTCCTTTACAACCAGAGGTGCATCTTTTTATGGGTGTTTCCTTGTTGGGATGGGGGAAGGGTGTGTGTACTGCAATACCCAATAGTTTCTGGCTTTTGGCCTTCAGTCGAGTCAAGTTTTGACATCAATATTCTGGAACTTCTGGCTGTTTGTCGGGTAAGTGATAACTACTTACCAGTTTTTAGGGTCAAAACAGTGATAATCCACTCTGAATACTTAACTGTTATCTCTTGCATCACTTTGCAAGGGGGCATCCAGTTGAGGTCACTGTGTCTTCACACATTGGAAATGCTGTTCTGGGCCTGCAGCTATCACATTCATTTGCTGGCATGTTATATCCCAGGCGGTCTCAATCTTGTTATGGATTAATTATCTTGTCTTGACAAGGTTCTCCCCATGGAGTAGTCCCTCAGTCCTCAGGTTTTGCTATGCTCTTGGTTGGGTACTCCATGGCTGAACTTGTTTGCCACCCATCTGATTACCAAACTCCCTCTATTTTGGTCTCCTGTTCCTCATCCTTTGGCTTTGATGATAGATGCCCTCAGTCAGGATTTAACAGACCTCTATATTTATGCCTATCCTCCATCTGTTTTTCCCAGGGTTCTTTCCATTATCCAAACCACTCATTGTTGAGACCTTCTAGGTCTGCATTCTGGCCAGCTCAACCTTGGTACCCTATTCTTCTCCCTCTTCAGTTATCACCACCATTACCTCTTCCTCTATCCCTTTCCCTTATCCATCAACCTTATTTTGCAATGCTTCATCTGTCCATTCCCATCCTCCAGCTTCACGCTTAGATTTTGTCTCTTCCCTTGCTTGAGGTTCCAGACTTTCCACCCAGGTAACATCCCTTCTTTCCCACTCCATCTGTGCATCTTCATTGTCCTTGTACAAATGTAAGTGGTGTATTTTTTGCCATTAGTCTATTCATTAGTGATTTATCCCTTCCTCTTTTTCTGTCCTTCACCTACCCGAATTTGTTTACCTGGTCTTTCTGTTTCGACCATTGTTGGTTATAAAGCCGTGTTATCATCTACCCTTTGTTTTCCCAATTCTGCCATGTTTTTTTCCTCTCCTGTTTCATTCTTTTTGTCTCCATTGTCCTCCATGACCTACTCCCTTCCTGGATTGGGATTTTAATATTGTCTTACATGCTTTTTCTCTATCTCTGTTTGAACCTTTGGATTCCTATTCCATATATCGTCTATCCTTGAAAACTTTTTTCCTCCTCCTCTTGGTTTGTGAATGTCTAAGGTTGTATGTGTTCACCATTGATGTTTCTCACATCCTTTACCACTTAATACATGTTCTCCTTTATCTTGTTCTTACCTTCCTACCAAGAAACTCCAGTGTATGTCAACGTAATGTTGCCTTCACTCCTATTTCCCTTTTGTTTCACATATATATATTCCCATTCTAATTCTGATCATCTCCTGTGTCTGGTCGGGGTTCTGCAGTGTTATGTAGCTTATGTGGCTTCTGTCTATGGTTCCTGTTTGTTTATACACTGGATTCCTTCTGTTTCCCATGACCTTTCTCCTGTTACCCTTACTGGTTGGGTTTGGCCACTCATCTGTATAGCTTATTCCTCCTTGTCTTCTGACTCCTGTTGCCTTTTCTGTGTCTCCACTCATCAGATTCATCACCTCAAATTGTCTTTGGCTGCTCTTCTTTATCGTACTTTGGAGGATATTATGAAGGCCAGAATGTGAACCACACCTCATTCTTTCGTGTCACCTTATCTGCATCGTTTTGAAATTTCCTTATCAGCCAGATATCGTCTCCCTCCTGTTGCCATCCTTTAATCATTGGTTCATCTTTGAGCAGGTAAATATCGCTTTCCTTCTTTATTTCATAATACAAAAGCCTCCTTTGTGCTTATTTTTTGGATCCTGCTTCGTGGCAAGTAGTGCTTGTCCAGATACACTAACTCTTAAATCTGCACTGTGCGACATTCTGTCATTATTGCTCACTGTTTAGGTGGGGTGTTCTACAAGACCACTTGTAGGCTCATCGTGGTGTTTTGCTTCATAAAAATGTTTGTCCGGGACTGTACACTCATGAACTAACATGACTAAAGCAGAAGAGGAATGCTGTTTTTCCCTGCCTTATCTTGATTGTACAAATTGGGTTTGGTCTGCTTTTTAGCATAAGGTTCATGGTTACCCATTTCACTTTCTCTGTTGATGTATTCCTCCATACTCTCTACTGAATTCCTCCCTTTTTCTACTAGACTATGGAAGTCCTTACCAACTGCTAGCTGTTTGGATGGTGGACCATGGAGAGTTCCTCCTGAGTGTGCTCAATACCACTCAGTTTAGAGTAGGACATTGGTGTTCTGCCAGTGTGAATGGTGTGACTATCCTCCTACTGCAAATTTGATATATGATTCCAGATGCCTTACAGTGTGGACTGGATTTTTCTGTCACATTTGTTAATGCAGTTTACCCCTCTGACTGGGAACCCTCTTCCTACCACTACCTGGGTGTCAGGTCCAGGGTGACTGGTATTGGTTGGAGCTGGATCAGTCAGTATAAGTCCTCATATGTGAGTGGGCAGGGACCCTCCTTCTACAATGAACTGGACAATACATTCTCATGTCACATGGCTTTGGACTGTAATTGAACGGCCATGTTGCATTTACACCTTCCTACCATTGTCTGGATGTCCCTTCCTGGGTCTGAGATGAATGGTAGAGGATCCTCCACCTACCATGGGCTAATTAATCCAATCTCGGTGCTGCTGGTTTTTGATTGGAGTATATCCCCTGCTTAGGATCTAATGTGCCCTAGCCTCTCTAAACCAATTGCACTTGTTCACTTGTGCCTCATTTTCTGCACATTTCTCACCATATTCATTCATCTCGGTTAAAGAGTATCCCTGATTCAGATGTTGTGCAGTCTCCAATCTGCATGTTTCCTCTACATTGAGATGTCACACTCCTTGTGTCTTCTTCCAATGCTTTCTGGGGGAGGATCATCTAGGTAACCTTTGCACCAGTTCCTCTACTAGGTCAGTATGGGATTATAGCTGTTTTCTGAGAGGAAGTAATTTATCACATCAGAAGTTAATATCTTCCTACATTGAAAATATATTTCTGATAGATACATAAATCAACACACTCTTCCTTAACACTTCTGGTGTATTTTATGTGCCTAATCTCAAAGTTAAGATTGGATTATACTGCATAGAGTGAGTCACTGTGCTAGGAGTGCGTGTTGCACTTCTATTGGTAGAGGGCTGTTGCATACTTATTTGCATACTACAAAGCAGCTATACCAGTAGAGATTAGTATAAAAGCTAATGGTGGGTGAATCTTTTGTACATATAGAGGGCAGTACAGATCAAGGAAAGCTGTTTTGTGAGTAGAGGTATCTATTGGAAATATATTTTCATTATAGGAAAATATTAATATTTATCATAGTAAGAGAGGTCTGAAGAAGTGGGACCAAAACAGTGGAGACAAACTGTTAGACTTAGCTGTTATTCGAAAGCCTCATCTGTGAATTAAAATTGGAACTAAAAATTTAGAACAGATAGGATGTAATTTTTATTTTTGCTGCAAAGAATTAAATTTTGACTTATAATTAAGTTGAATCATACTAATACCATTTTAAGTTTCCAGCAAATTAGCTAAACCCATTATAACTAGTATTACTAATTCTTTTGAGAATTACTATACCTGTCTACAGTTACCAAGCTACATAGAAAATTAACCCTCTTATTATGGGCAGGTCTAAGTGTGCAAGTCATGACTTTTTAAATCTCTCAACATGGGCTCGGTCAATTTGACTGACCACATGACCTCTTTGTACTGGTTTAAAGTCTTTATAGATTTAATACTTCTAACTTTCAATATAGTGTGTATGTCTTCACAAAATTTGGCATTCTTTCAGTTAATATTATAAGTCTTTCACATACAAGAAAATCATTTTTTAGTGAAATATTTTAATAAAATAAAGATTTGTCCATGAATATA
>NW_013665642.1:562465-567174 GCF_000517525.1 Limulus polyphemus | reverse complement strand
AATAAGTATGAAAAACAAGAAATAAAATACTTACCCAATTTTATTTTTCCTTGCTGTCAGGATTTTCTAAGAGAGTTAACCCTAATTTTTTATACTAATGGTAGTAATACACCAAATAATTTATATTTAATTAAATAATGTACCAAAGAACATGTATCAATAAAATGCAAAAAGAAGACAATTTATTCTAGCTTTCTAACTATGCAACAAGAGCCATTACAAATTGATCCAAGCTAGTCGTTAACTTTCCCATGGGAACGATGTTAGTACTCTGAGTGAAATTGACATTTAACCATTCAGAACATAATGTTGTACAATACATAATTTGATAGATGAAGACCTTGACTTTCTATTGGTTATAGGTAATATATAATGAAACGTAAGAGAGACCTATCAACGAATTCTGAAAGAGAAGATGTGATAGGTGAGTGTGGCAGGAGGAGTCTGATTTTCTGTTCAATAGCTCTGTAACCAAACAAAATTGAAGGCTATAAAAGTTATGGTTTGTTTGAGCAATAATGATTTTATAGAGTATTTTACATTTAATTTCATACTTTTTTGATGGGTGGTGGATAAAATAAGGATGATGACATGCTAAGAGAAAATGTTACGTGGGTCACACTAGTGGAAATTCAGGATTTTTTTTTATATTGCCTTATAGAATTAAGAACTTAAAACTTATATACTATTAAAATATGGATTATTAGCTAAGATTTTATGCTATTCTAATTGGTATAACATAAACAATAAGTAGTTTAATAAAATTTTAAATGTAAGACACTAAAACTTTGTGTCATGCGCAGTAAATGATACCCATTATTTATTTAGATTAAAATTATTTAATGTATTAGTAGCATGAGTATAAAAACTTAGGCTTAAGTTTCATTGACAGTTGGCAACAACAAAAAAAGAAGACCCAGGTAAGTACTATATTTCTTTTTTCATATGTATTCTTTATTTATTATTATCAAAGTAACTAAAATGTAAAAACTTATTAGTTTAGCTTAGGTAAGATAATGAAAAATGATAAAAATTCTTCACAGATAATTTGATACAATTACATGAGCTGCACCTTTGCTGGGTGATTTGCAACTTGTGTGGTTGGATTCTTAGCTAGACATGGTTCAAAGGCCAATAAAACAAAATTAAGTATAAATAGATGTATACTGTTATAAGATTTAAGCTATTTATGATAAACAATTGTGGTTTTCTCTTACAATTTGTAGTAATTTGTTTCGATAAAATGGTAATTTAAACTTGTTTCGTAATTTTATATAGTAGTTACAAGGTTGGTCAAATTGACCAACCCCATATAGAAATAGGCTACAGAAAATAGATAAAATATAAAAAATTTTCTGAAAAAGTTTGATATTTATTTAAGAGGTTTTAAAGATTATGCAAATGAAATTTGACAATTTTCAGATGAAGAAAAGTATTTTTAATAATAATGTGAAAATCACTTTGCACTCGGAACAGTAAACGCTAACTACATATATTCACAGGCAAATTCTTCATTTAAAATTCTGATTTTTTTTATTTTGCTAAAAGCTTGAAAAATTTTGTGAAGCTACGCAAAAGATTAAAAGTTATCCTATGGAAATTGATGGTCATTTTGAGGTCATGAGGTTGGTGTAATTCACTGAGCCTGTATTGAGAGGGTTAAATCAAAATTAGCTTTAAGATTTTGGATTTATTCTTTATTTTATCCAAAGCAAAAAAGAATGTTTAAAATCTGAAAATTTCAGTTCTAATTTTATTTTATAAGTAATTTAAAAGAAGAGATCAGACAGATTTTTTTTTCAAACTTAATGTAGTGATTTGCCCCTGTAACAACATAAGATAAACAAATTGGAAGAGGTTAAAGATTGGTTTATATTTTTCATACATAAGACAAGGGGTTAAAAGTTGGTTTATTTTTTTTCATACGGAAGATAAGGTATTTCTTGATGTTTTAGGTGACGGTCCTGATCTCCGAGATTATGTTATTAGGTTAGGTGTTGTTCAGCCACTGCTGTTGTTCATCAAACCAGATATTCCTCTTTCTTTTCTTCGAAATATCACATGGGTCATCGTCAATCTCTGTCGTAATAAAGAACCACCTCCACCAAAGGACACCATCAGTGAACTTCTTCCAGCACTTTGTGTTTTGATCAATCACTCTGATATAAATGTAAGATATAGTTATTTATGAGTTTGAATTCTTAAATTGTGAGAATTTATTTCATCTTAATAGGGGTCTGGGAACTGGGAAAATTATGAGAATATATAATTTTGCTCTACTGGGTCTGGAAAGGCCCTTAAATTTCATTTCAGTGCTGTAAAAATTGAAAAAAGAAAATTTGTGTCAGCTATGAACAAGTAACGGTTATGAAGCAATGTTTCAAACATTTATTACATTTCACCTGCTCTCATCTAATCTTTATTAGCTGCAGTTCAATTTGTGGGTAAGCACATAGGAAATTGGTTAGTTTGAGAAGAAATAAACTTAATAGATAAACTGAAACAACAGTTAGTTTGGCATTGGTTTTGCAAAATTTTCGTAATCTCTCCAATATGATTGGATTATTCAGTGTGTTTGATAATCTATGTAATATGACATTTTCTCTTAATAGTCAATACTTTTTTTAATTGAATGTCTTTGTTGTTGACTGTGTTTTGTTGTGATCTGTATAATATGCTCTTGTAAATTTTATTCTTCTGCTTTTTGCAAGAGTAAATAAAAATTAAATGAAGGAAATGTATGGATTGCTGACAGATCAGTTCCAGAATATGTTGGATAGAGCCTCAGCAAAAGTTTTGTTCCTGATAATTGTTTTCTTCAACTCGTAACTACTAAGGATATCACCTGTTGCCAGCTAGGTTTTGTGAGCTTTCAGCTCATTAATATAAATATTTTGTTAGCAATATTGGTCAGTAATCTATCGATGTCTGAACCTTCAACTGGTAGTTAACCTTTTCTGTTGATCATTGTGAAAGATGATTTTTGTTCTGAGCTGTAGGAAAACTGCAACCATTTATTTATTTTTCTTTACAGATTAAATTATGAAATGTATATATATATATATATATATATATTTTATTCTAACCCTTAAAGATGCTAAAAATAGTTTAGCATGAGAAGTTCAAGTAAAGAGTTAAATTATATGTTATGGTCTTTTATGAATATAGGTAATTGTGACAACTTGTGAATGAGCCAGTGACTATTCAAGGGGTACATGGTTATTTCTGATTTAAATTGCTCTGTCAAGTTGTTTTATTATGTAATAAACTAAAAAAAAACAATTTTTCCATTCCCATTTTCCCCTGCTTTCAGAATACAAAGTTGAATATATGATATTAAAATGATTTTGTATATGCAAATCAGCAACTCGCATGACAATCACGATTGAGCCTTTTGTAGTATAAGCTATGCTGCAGGACTATTATTAAGGTTCATGGTCATCAGATAGAGCATGAATGGATGTTTCAACATGGACTGTAGTGATGTAGAGAGGCTCCAAAATGATTTTAACCCTTTAAATCTACCGATATTGGTCAAAGATCATGTCATCTCATTTATTGACTCGCATTCAAAATTTTACTGAACTACTATTTTATGAATGTATGTCAATAAGTTTATCAAATTATAGATTATAATTCAAATTATATATTAGTTAATTTCTTAATTTAAAAGTAAATATTAAAAACAACCAAAATATCAATTTTCATGTGTCACGTAGTATGTTGAATGCAGCATTGATTCAAATTAGATGTTTGTGATGTCCAAATACAAAGTCTGTAGTTTCTTATGAATTAGATACTGAAATTACTGATATTAGCAAGCTAGAACATAAAATAAGAACCTCTTATCTTTTCTGTTTTCTGCAATATTAATATATTTATTAGATCAACCAATGTGGCCCCACCCACATCTTCAATTTTTGAAAATACTTTCTCACGTACACCTACTTTGCCCAATCATGTGCATATAATCAATTGAACGCTCAGAATATTCCCCTAGTGGTTTTCTCTGCCTCTGTGAAGTATTTGTGCAGAAAACTCTTTCTTTTCATGCTAGATTCAAAGTGGCAAGGTAAGACATTAGTGAGTTTGAAATTTCATGTTATTTTGTTTCACAACCTCCACGTGTGAAATTTGATAAGGCTTAGTTAGCAACTTAGGCCAGCAACAAACGGTTACAAATTTCATAACTAGAAGAGATAATTGTTTGCTATACTTCTTTATTTACTGTTCTATCTTTTAAGAAAAATAAGTTTAAGAACTTATTTGTAAATAGCAGTAATGTATATACATATATAATGTATTATAACTGAAATGGGACCGTATTTTACAAAATAATAGTCCACTAAAACACAGCCAAGACAGGTCACTTTATAAAGGCCAGTCTTATACTCTTGGATACGGTAACATGAGTGCACGTGCGCCACACTTTATTGCAGCTTCTGTAATGTTAGCCAGGAATGGCTGAAAGGACAATATAATAAAAATAATAAATATATATAGTTATATAATGTTATGAGATTTAAGCTGTTGAGACTAAACATTTGTGTTTTCATGTGAAAAGTAATTCTAGAACAAAAAAAGCACAATTTATGTTTATTTCCTAATTTTTATGGTGGGTACGAGGTTATAAAAAAAACATTTGATAATTATCTGGAGGTTATAAAGATTTTGCATGTGAAATTTGAAAATTTTCTGATGCATTAAAG
>NW_013665642.1:552140-562070 GCF_000517525.1 Limulus polyphemus | reverse complement strand
GTCAACATTCGAAAAGAAGAGAGGCATGAGAAAAGCATTAACTTAAAAAATCTTAAAACTTAATAATAAAAAAAAAATTATATATATATTTTGCATATGAAAGCTTTGTGATGTTTACTGACAATATGCAAACTTTTGTGAAGATATGCTTACTAATTAAGTTATAGCATGAAAACTATAACAAGCAAAAAATGGTTATGAGGTCAGTCCCTGGGACCGAGCCCATGTCGAGAGAATTAAAGATTGGTAGCAGATATAATACCACCTCTTACCTTTCATCAATAACAATTAATTACTCATAAAAAATTATCATATCTGATACACTTAGAACACGTGTCACAGTAACTATGGGACCTTTTACAATATAAATTAGATATTTCTGACCAATTTATGATTTATAATACAATAAATCATTACATAACATAGTTATTTACTGTGTTATTATGCATGACCCAAGTAACAGTTGACAAAGTCAGTTTTCATACATATACTGTAATGAGCTTGATGACATCACGCATTAGGCCATTTGGTTGACAGAAAGGATATGTGTCTATTTTATACTTAAAGCTTATCTGTATCCTTTTACTAATTTGTATAACTAACATGTTCAAAAAAGATGTTTCATTTTTATCTTAGCCTGAGGCCAGAATATAATTCTAACCAAGAACAATGGTTTTCAGTTACAAAACTTGAGTTCCTGTAAACAGAAAAGTAATTGCCTGAGGGAATCTTATTAAATTAATTTTAATATTATCTTCATTAACTTAAAGAAAAAAAGCCAGCATAGCCTCAAGGTACCTTGAAACATAGTAACAAAATTTTTTAACTTTACGATCTAGTGTAACTACACAAGGAAATAAGTTGGATCTATGGTAAATATATATATATATGATTTTGCCAGCTTCAAATTGTAATGAAAAACAGTATGCAGACAGTTGAATTTTAGTTATCCACTTCACAAATTCATTGTTTTGAAGTATTTGAGGTAAAAATGATCCTCAAATGAATGCAGATATTATTGATTCTAGGCTTAGTTTTGAGTTCACTGAAAAGTTTTAAAAACCTGAAATACTGGGCCGAAAAGGGTTAATATAGTACACAACCCTCTTTCTTTACATTGAATTCTGTAGAAGTTTAGTTCAGGATAAGCATAGGTACATTTCTGCACACAATCTTTGTCTCTGGTATTTGTCTTAAACCTTATTTTTAGGATTTTATTAAAGGAGATGGTGATTACATTCAGTTAGAAGTATTTTATTGCAACCAAAACCCTTCTACCTTGAAAAGCATAAGGTGGATGGAGCATAATTTTCCAAAGTGCTGTAAATGTTAGCATATATTAAAAAAAGTTTTAGAATTAGGTGCTCTAATCAAAATAATTTCTATTGTTAAATAATAACACAGTGTAAAGTAGAGTAGAATATAGAATAAAGGAATTTTGTATTGAAAAATAGTATAATCTCTACATTCAATTTTCAGATTCTTGTTGACACTGTATGGGCATTGTCATACTTGACTGATGGGGGTAATGAACAGATACAGGTAAGAATAGGTATTTAATTTTTTACTTCAAAAGGCAGTAGGCATTTTAGTATTTATGATAAATCTACAAAATCATTTGATAGGCTCAAATATTGCTTCTCACTACAATATCTTTTGTTAAACTTTGATGCATTAAAGATCTGAAAAATGAAAACTTGTTCTTAGATGAACCACACCTTATGATGTTTAATTATAAAAAGTTGGATTATTCTGTACATAATTCTAAAATTTATATTGACAGTAAGCTCATTTGTAGCTTTTCTTTTAGATTAGAAAAAAACCTTTTAGTAGTTTTTTTGGAACAGAGTGATTTAAGAAAATCATTTAATACATTAGAAAGTTTAATGTTGGTGAAATGTGTAGAAATTTAAATATCAGACTCACAGAACACAAAAATAATGTTAAAAATGGTCAAAACAAATAATGCTGTTTTTTCACATTTAAGAGAGTTTGATCATAAAATAAGCTGTTAATTAGCAAAGCTTACGCATAGAACTACAAGTTATGTCAGAAGAATTTGAGAAAGTTGTTAATCCACAGGCTGCCTAACTTCAACATATATATGAAGATCATTTTAAGTTGAACTCCATTCAGATGTCATATGCTGTTCAAGGAATTGAAACTTCCATTATAAAATATACAGAGTATGTGTTCCTCCCACAAACAAATACTAGACTGAAGAGGACATATAAAATGTTGAAACTAGTTTCCATATAAATCTGGTATTATTTCATTAGTGTGGATTTAAATTTCATTGTAGGTTACCTTACACAGTATTGTGTATTTATCTATTTTACATATTTGTAATTTGTTACCCTTATAGCCTAGTAAGAAACTATATATATTTCAGATGGTCATTGATGCTGGGGTGGTACGTCAGCTAGTCCCACTCTTGAATCACAAAGAAGTCAAAGTCCAGGTAAACTATTATATTTATTTACAAAATTTCCCTGCTTTTGACCTTGGGTATATATTTTTTTTATATAGTAAAAGCTGTCACTTTTATGTATTTTAAGTAAGTGATAAAAAGTTTATTCATAAAAACATTTAGCTTTTTAGAAACTTCCTAATGATTAGATAACAATTGTATTTTATAATATAAAATTAGCTTTTGGTGCACACAGCATACAACATTAACTCTTTCTGAACTGATATATTTTTTTCTCTTCTCTTAATGGAAATAACTAAATTGCATGAAAGTTAGCACAAACGCTCTAAATAGTATCTATTTTCTGCTCTAAAATATTAATACATGATTTACAATAATGACAGAAATACTAACATTTCCGAAATTTTATTGAGATATTGATTTGAAAAATATTTAATAGTTTCTTTTAAAATATAATTTAAATATATTATGTTACTGATCGGTAATTTCCATTTTATGTATCCACTTGGTTTCAACTTGTTTGATATTCATTAACATTGTTATATTTGTTAATTAGAAACTATGCATTCTAATGTAGGAATCTGACTGTAAATTGATTCTTTTGTATAAATACCTGTTACTCTAATAAACATATGATTACACTGCAGTCGAGTGCCGTCAACAAACATACTTTTTTTGTACTGTGTTTTGTTGATTAAAACTGTCATCAGTTTAGGCTGTAGATTATAAATACAGAAAAACTTAAGAAATATTTATTAGTAGCCTAGGACCTCATCTTTCAAAATGGCTTCTTGGCTCAGATCAATTTATATCTAATAAATAATATAGTTAGTTTTCAATAAATAATAAGTCATTATACATATATAGTTTGAACTTAAAGTCTTCCAAATAGTTGGCCATTGCTTACTGTATATGCTAAACCTAGTTAAACTTACTTGATATATTATCATAGCAAAAAGTTCCTGTAGCTTTCAAACAGATATAATTTCACTCAAAATATTTTTAAGGATGAAAAGAACATCAAGACCTATTTCCTCCCCCTTCTGGCATGCTGTCGTCGTCATTCCGATATTTACGACATTAATGTTTCTCTCATTCTTTACCATTTCTCATATGTTATCCTCTATCTGGATTGGGTCTTTCTTCCCAGGACATTGGCTGCCCAAGAAGGTTGTTTAGCCTTTTCTCCTATTTCTTTACCTTCCATTTCCCACTTGTACTCTCATTCAGAACTGGATCGACTACTTTGTCTGGTTTGTTCCCTGCCATGTTATATGACTGGTACTGTCTCCTTTTGCGCTTCTTGTTCCTGTCTATTTGTTCAATGGAATTCTTCTGTTTCCCATGATCTATTGCCTATTACATTCACTGGTTGGGTTTTTCAACTCATAAGACTGGCATATTCTGACGTTTCCATGGAATGTCCCCATCTACATAATATTTCTTCTTACCAAGTTTGTCATCTAACTATGTCTTTAGCTGCTTGTAATCATTGTCCTATGGAAGAGATTGTTCAGGCTGGTATGTGGACAACTCCCAATACATTTGTCGCACATTATCTGCACAACCCAGCTGTGTCTTCCTTCTGTGGCATTTCTACACACATCTGTTTGCATTTGACTGGGATGAGTCAACATATGATTATTTTTTAACTTATTTCGTTGATGTACGTCATATTTTAGGATTCCACCAATGGTGGGTGTTGCCTGATCAGGTATGCTTGTTATTATATTAACACTAAATCTGTGTACTTCTGGTGGGACAGTGGTAAGTCTGCGGGTTTATAACACAAAAATCAGGGGTTTGATTCCACTCGGTGGACACAACAGACAGCCCGATGTGACTTTGCTATATGAAAACATGCACTGTATACTTCTGTAATGCTCACTGTTGAGATGGGGTGTTTCTGACCCTTGATTCTTACAATTGGGGTCTTTCTGCTTTTCAAAATAGGGAATTACAGACACCCATTGCACTGTCTCCAGCTTGTTGATCCGCTGGACTCCCCAATGTGCATCTCCCCCCCCCCCTCAATTTCTTCTAGTGGAGTACAGGAGTTCTTGCCAGTTCCAATTGCTGGAGTGGTAGGTCATGGAGTAGGGTTTGTACAATAAAATTTTATAGCCCATATGCACCCACTCATTGAGAAGAGGGCTATCACCATTATACTTATTGATTAAGCAATAACATAATATTCTGGACCCAAGGAGCTTCCTCTGGTTGTTTTCTGCCCAGACTGACTGCACTTGTTGATCACAAATTAACTTTCTTATGTAAGGCACTTCCACTGGATGTTTTCTGTCTGGATGGACCACACTTGACATATTAAATAGTATCCCAAGGTGCTTCCCTTGGATGTCTTTGACCAGATTGACCACATTTGACCTATCCTGCATAGCCAAGGCACTTTCCCCCTGTGTTTTGCCAAGGTGAATTGCACTTGCTAATCTCTATCTTTTATGCAAAATGCTTCCACTGGAAGTTTTCTGCCCAGATGGACACCACTTGGCATAATCTGATGTATCCCAAGGTGCTTTCCCTGGATGTTTTTGTCCAGGCAGACCACACTTGGCCATAATATTATATATCCAAAACATTTCCCTTAGGTGTTTTTAGCCAGGGTGGCAGCACTTGTTGATCTTACAAACTTATGCAGGTGCTTCTACTGGATGGACCGCACTTGCCATAATCTGACGTAACTTATGGTGTTTCCCCTGAATGTTTTTGCCCAGGAAGATCGCACTTGGCCTATTCATATACAGTTTACAGTCTTTTAGCCCTAGCCATGTATACTTATTTCATATTATCAGGCACTTTACTATGACTAACTATCAGTATGTTTTATGCTAATGCTTGCTACATATGTGGACAAATTATGCACAAACTATTGACAATGGGCTGATTCTGAATTACCTGGCAATTTTTCATCAAATTACTTATTCAATGTGTTTTCTCTGGATTTCTTTTTAAGGGAAGGATTGCTCTTGTTGTTCACATTATCCTATACAAGATGTTTCCACTGAATGTTTTGCCTGGTTGGCAGCAACTGACATGCTCTGGTGCATCCCAAGTTTCTACCCTTGGCATACATTTGTTTGGGCCTATTGTCAATTACATACTAAACATTTTGTTTTTGTCTATGCTGTGCTGTTTCAAGTCATAGGTATACAGCACTTCTCCACAGAATGGTGCTTTGCATATCTTGATTGACACTATGGTGCCTGCCTATTACATTCCACCTTATATGTCTTACTGTGTTCATTACTTGGCAAAGAGCATACCTGTTCTAGAAGTAGTACTATACCCCACAGGTCTGCTTTCTTATCTTATTATGGCACACCCATTCTTTCAAGGTGGTTGCTCTTCACTTGATTGAATACTGTTGCACTTTCACTGGCCCTCCATCTTTGCAATGTTAGATTCTAGCTTTGGATGAGAGGAGGTAGTACCATTTTAGAAGTTAACATTTTCTTACCCTGAAAATATATTTCCGATGGGTACTTACTTCCTCCCACCCTTCTTCCTCACTGATATGCCGGTGTTTATAGTTTGTACCTGCCAACTTTCAAGTGTGAGGATTGTGCTAGAATAGTAGAGGAAGCTAGCTGCAGTAGTATAGATGGCACAGTATGTTTTATGGAGGGTAGTCACATGATCAGCACGTTCTGAAATGGCACAAAAATGAAGGTGTTTAAAAGACTGCTGTGCTGTTAGCAAAATTTTTTTTAGCAATGCTTGGGGGCAGACCAGGATCGAGATGGCTTTGGTTTAGAGAAAGTAAGTAAAATGCATTTTTAGTGTAAGAAAATTTTAACTTTTGAAATCTATCGTAAATGTAGATATTTCATTCCTGAAAGAAGCCAGCCAGTCATGATAAGGTTAAAATTTAATCTTAAATATAGCAGAGTAAGAGATAAATCTTTTATGGGATATAATCTGAAGACAGATATTCTGATATTTTACCTTTTGAGTCTTATAAGGACTTTTTTTTCATGACTTATCAGTATGAACTTTCACAAATTGGAAAATGTACTGATACAGAAAATACTTTATCTGTTAGTATACAACCATGTATTATATCTTGATTATATGTTGGTGATAGTGCCAGTTACTGCTGCCATACGTATGAATAACTTAATTACTGTATAAATTTGAAGTCATTAAAACCCTTTGATCAAAGGATAATCACAAAAACTGATTTTTGTCATTCATCCATTTATTTCACTCTGTGCAACATTTGTAAGCTACTCAAGAAGTGGAAACCAGAGAAAAAACAATTAATTCAATCAAACCTGTGAGAGATCTAAAGAGATTAATTATCACTATCATGAAAGAGTAATTTAGAAACTAATATTTTGTTTAAAAAAAAATGTCTTATGTTTAGACAGCAGCTCTACGAGCAGTGGGAAACATTGTTACTGGTACAGATGAACAAACACAAGTAGTGCTTAACTATGATGCCCTTTCCTATTTTCCTGAACTTCTTACACATCCTAAGGAAAAGATCAATAAAGTAAGTATTCTTAATTCATTTAACTTCAGTGTTTCATTTATAGAATTGTAATATTAAAGTTAACTTGTTTTGAGTTGTAGTGTTTTGATCAATAGATCCAACTATAGGATATTTTATTTAAAGTTAGAAAATGTACATGAAATTAACTTTAGAGATCAATGTAATGTATCACAGTACATAGGACTTGAGATTAAGTTTGAAACTCCCCTGTCATGTAGGACAGGTAAGGGTTCATTTTTACCAGCTCAAATTGTAACTTTTGCTTTTTCAAACCAGGGGTACACTATTTTGTTTCTTCTCAAAACCACATGTGGATTATTTTGCATTTTTGCCTAGAAACAAGTGCAGTTTATCTGTTCCATTTCATTAGGGATCAAAGTTTGTTTTTATTAACATAATAGTTCATAATATTCTCAGTAGTTTCCTATAATTGTTGCAGTCTGTAGTTTATGTAAGTAAGAATTTCAATTCTGACCAATTACAAAATTAGAAGAAGAAAATGCATGAGTTTAGTATGATGTCATTTATTGTTGAGCTGGAAATAAAGGGAATGGCAACTAGTGTGAACAAGTGTTATCCAGTAATCTTTCATTATTTGTTGAATGTTCCTTCATGAGTATAAATTATGCAAAATTGAAGTGATGACTGGAAGAAAATAAACTAGTGTGACTGTATAAGTGAGAATTTATAGGCAAGACTTCTCAATAAAATGTATTGACCCTCTTTTAAACATTTCTGTACCTTTGAAAATATTTCAGTAAGCAGTATAGATCACTTTTATAAATGTTAAGTTTTCTCAATGAAATCCCCGATAATTTACCTGCATCATTTGCCATTATTGATTGTAGTGCCTATGTTGTTCATTACTTGCTGCAGCAAAAATTGGCCTCTTTTTCTTTTTTTCTTTTTTGTTTCAAGTCACTGTCTTTGGTAATCAAGTTGTTCTCTTTTGTGAAAGTACTATTTTTTTCAGAATGAATAGTATTTCTTCACCTGTCAACTGTCAATCACTATAGCTCTGGTTTTTTTATATATATAAAGGAGAGAGAAACCCCCCCCCCCAAAAAAAAAAAGCAATGAACAGAAAGAAATATGATAAAGTTAATGGCTGTAACAAAAATAAAAGGTTCATGAAAAAATATCGCCTCGTATTCGTATATGTGTATAGTGTTAAAATATATTAAATATATTGTTAATAAACTTTTATATGGTACTGTGCATACATCAGCTGGTATTGTTAATGTTTTAATTTGTATGTGGTCATTTCACTTATTTTATATCATTAATTAATATAATCATAATAAATTTAAATATTTATTGGATAAAACAAAATAAAAATTCCCATAAAATAAAACGAAGATTGAAAATACAGCCTCTTGAAATTCTTTTTGTTCATCAATTGTAAATTGAAGTTTATTTTCCCATAATAATTGTTCCTTGTCTTTACAGGTTGCCATTTATTTGTTATTTTATTTTTGGTATAGACAATAGTATGTTTGATATGATGGAAAAATTATTATTGAATGAATAGTGATAAAGAGCATGAACATCAAAACTGACTTACTAAGTCAAATCTGAATTTGGCCAGCTTCCAGAGCATTGGCCAAACAGAAATGGTGGCACTCCTGGATAAATGTGACTAATGAAAATGAGTTCAATTTCATTTTTGGATAATTTTTACCTTTCTTGGACAAGCAAACAATTGTTAATGTTGAATCCTGGTTCTTGTAAAAGTGCAGATAAGTTTTAAGACTTAACAGTAAAACCTATCAGCATTTTTCTTTATTGCTGTTTGTTACCTACCTGGATTGTTCCCAAAGTTTTTAAATATGTTAGTCAGTAAAATGTGTTAACTGTTACAAGAATAACAAACAAATGCAGCTACAACATAATAAGTCTTAAAAAAATAGAAAATATATATAAATTGCTCTCTAGGTAGTGAAAATGGACAAATTTCTGTGAAGTGACCACGAGGTTGTTTTTAAGATCATTTCATTGAAACACTAAAATATGTTTCTCCTTAAAACAATTTTTGTATATGTTGTGGAAAATAATTTAATTGTTAATATACTGCAAGTATGGTTTGTAATGTTTTTAGTATAAAGTTTTTAATGAAATGCATATGTCTAGATACAACAAAAATTACAAGTTACAAAAAATGTTAAAGTTTCTCATGCTTATATTTTAACATGCTAAACAGTATATCAATCTCTCTTACAGGAATGTGTGTGAATTTTAAAATATGACTATTTTTCACAGGAAGCTGTTTGGTTTTTGTCAAACATCACAGCTGGAAATCAACAGCAAGTGCAAGCAGTAATAGATGCTGACCTAATTCCTATGATCATACATCATCTTAATAGAGTAAGTGTTTATCATTATACTTAGTATAATTTGGTAAAGATATTGGTATAACAAAGCAACTGTGTGTGGTCCTTCTTTGATGGAATTATGTACATCATTATCCATTTTGTATTTTACATCTTTGTAGGACAAGTGTTATTTGCTTTATCTTTGAAATACTTGAATGGATGATCAGCTGAACATGACAAAACTGCTATATGTATTAGAAAACTTATTTCATTTGAAAAAGTATTTACAAAAACATATTTTTACAAGTGCTCATAGCTTCCAGTGGGCATATATAAACCACTAGGTAGCTCATTAATCAAGTCTATTTATATATATTTTTTTCTCATTAGTATTTTAGGGGTTTCATACTATGAATATGTTCAGTCTTAGAAATATATGAAATTAAGATACACATGTTGTGAAATATCTAACAAAATTGGATTTCAGCTATTTTACATCAGAATGGCTGACTGTTTGAGGGCATAAATCTTACAATTATCCTTCAATATTAGTTTATTGAAACTCACAACAAAGACAACATGTAACTTCATAAATATCTTTTCATTTTTTTTAACAGGAGGACATAAAAGAGTGTAACTGTAATGCCTTCAATATTGTATATATATATATATAT
>NW_013665642.1:531159-551979 GCF_000517525.1 Limulus polyphemus | reverse complement strand
CCATTCAAGCCGTCTCCAGCCATTATTAGTCTCAAAGTGGGTTCCTCGTCATCGAAATAGAGCTCTGCTTTCGCAGCCAAATACAATTGTCGTTGTTCTATTGGTGGAAATGGCAGAAAGTTGTTATTTCATGATTTGAGTATCATTACTGCCAGGTGTCACCAAATGTGCACATAAACAATAGTGCCATGCCTTGGCTTCTGACACTGAGTGGTGCAAGGAAAAGTCATGAAGCTCATCATCGTCCTAAATTTTGCATTTATCTGTTAATAAAAATACAGTTTAGAATTTTATTTTTTAATACAAAAAATGCAAAAATAGGTACGTAAAGATGTTATTACAACATTCTGTATCAAACAGGAACATAGAAAGGTGACTTGTAGGGGTATATACTGTGCCTTTGAGGCCCTAGTCTGATCCCAAAGTTGACACCCAGTAATACGACCACCCCACTATGTAGCCATTAATTGCTTAGACCCACAGCTGACTGGATAAACAGGACTGGACTGTATTGACTCGGCTCCAAGATCACAAGTGATTTAACTTTGCATATGGGATTGGTCATTTTGACCAACCTTATAACCACCATGTGACCATACAATTATACATACTATATCTCTGAATCTACTAAGTTT
Source organism: Limulus polyphemus (assembly GCF_000517525.1). NCBI lineage: Eukaryota > Metazoa > Arthropoda > Merostomata > Xiphosura > Limulidae > Limulus > Limulus polyphemus. The sequence continues at coordinate 551,344 of NW_013665642.1, read as the reverse complement.
ATCTTTATGAGAGTTAGCAAGCTTTTAGTAAATATTTTAAGCCTGTTGTACACAAAAGATCAGATTTTTTTTAGTGAAGTATTTCTGTTAAAGATTTGTCTGTGAATGTATGAAGCCTGAATGACAGTGATTTTCATGCTAAGAATAAAAATACTTCTTTTTATCTTAGTTTTTCATATTTCATTAGCATAACCTCAAGAACATCCTGAATAAATATAAGTTTTTTTACAACAATAAATTAAAATATTCCTCAGAAAAACAGGAAATGCAGAACTCATTTTAGCTCAAAGCCGTTTAACAGTAGAGTTCCTGCTTTTCTAACCCTAGTTTTTTTCCTACTGTAGTTGTCCAAAAATAATTCATGTAGTTTTTCAATTATGAATTTTAAAAAACCAAAAACATGTATCAATCATTAGGTTATATTGTACAAAAATGATTGTAATTCTTTGGATTTTGTATTATGTAAATCTATAACTAGGTATAAAAACTATTACTTCTTGGATCAATATCTTTGATCCATACCTGGCGAGCCCTGCTGGAAAGTTATTGACTTTTGTGGCTTAAATAAAATAGACAATCATATGATTTACACAACATACAATTTGCCCTTTTTACTGGTTATAAATGTGACCAATATGAATGTCAAAGAGAATAAAACATTTTTGAAAAGATGTGGTAAAGAGGGGTGTAGCTTGTGGGTTTGACTTTATTGTTTGTATCTTGATAAAGCAAGAAGCTTGGAATCTATAGGTTTACTTTATGGCTTATCAATATCTGTACTATAAATATGTAATTTGTGACAAACACAGAAGATTGTGTAGTGGTAGAAAAAAAATGGTTGATTCAAAGCAAAAATGTGTCACATGATAAAGATAAATTAATTTTTAAAATTTATTTAAATATCTCCTTTTGAAATAGAATTAAAACTTAGCTAATATTAAAATCTAAGTTTGGAAATTGTATAACAAAAAAACATTTAGTTTAAATTACAGCTTTTGATGCTACCAACTTCAGAATTTCACTGTTTTAAAAACCATTTGAGCTAGAAATTAGCAACAACTATGTAAAAAGCCACATGTTTCAGGTATGTTTCATATGTTGACAACTTTTATCTGGCCAGATAAAAGTTTATTTCTACTCACCAAATAAAAGAGCAATTAGGGGCAAAAAAGCAATAAATTAAAATTAAGTTTAACAGTTTGAATCTTTTTTATCACTTCCTCCAAAATAAATGTTAATAAAATTTGTATAAAAAAAAAAATTCTAAACTTGAGCATTTCAGTTAATTTTGTTTTGTAGTTGATTTGAGGAGGGGGCAATTGGACAGAACATTTGAAAACATGATACTGTATCTTCATATAAAAAAAAATAAAAGATACTGAACTCTTGAAAGGTTAAATGGTGTTTTGTATTTATTTTCTTCATTCGTTGCCTGTTATATTAGTCAATCCAGCAATGTTTTTATCACCATTGTTTTTACATATATCAGAATCAAGCATTTAATAACAGCACAAGTTTTGATTGTTATTAATTAATTATATTTTTCTAATTATTTAGCATTGATTTTCCTTGAGGATTAGTGTATTGTATTAAGAAGGGTGAGTTTAGTTATTAGTTAATTATATTTTGCTAATTATTTAGCATTGATTTTGCTTGAGGTTTAATGCATTGAATTAAGAAATGTGAGCTGTGCAAGTCATTTAGACTTACCCAGTAGGGTAAAACTTACTTTTTACTTCATCTCTGTTGCATTCAATTATTTTGTATAGTTGGTGTTTTGGTTATTAGATTATCGAAATTTTTGCACTAAGATCTGCATGTTTTTCAGTTGTTTAAGTATGTAAAATCTTATTCAATCTTAAAGGTTCATATTTCACTCTCAAACTTTTATACAATTCTCTCCCCTCATTATTATTATTATTCTTTTTCTCAGGGAGAGTTTCAAACCCAGAAGGAAGCTGCCTGGGCCATCAGTAATCTAACCATTAGTGGAACAAAAGCACAGGTGGCATATTTAGTTAGTCAGGGTGTTATTGCTCCTCTCTGTAATCTGTTAGTAGTACGTGACCCTCAGGTTGTGCAGGTTGTTCTGGATGGAATAAATAATATCCTTAAGCTTGCTGAAAGGCAATTCTACAATATTGCTAGCCAAATAGAAGAATGTGGAGGTACGTTAACAATTTCTCTGTAGGAAGTGTTAGTGAAATGTAGTGTAAGGTTTTAAGTGTTTAAGTAGCTAAAAAAAAGGTTATAAATTCATAAAACAATGACAACTTCATGTTTACTTAAATTCAAAAACGTAAAGGTACAGTGTTATAACAGACACACAAGAAAGTAATAAAGCTCTTTTGCTTCATTTTCTCTACTATGATGTAGGTATAGGTATAGCTAAAATTAAGTTTTTGCCATTTATACAAGTCACTTTATTGATAATAACAGTAATAACAAATTTCTGGTTTACAAAATTAGAAAAGTAAAGAGTGAATATAACTAGATTAAGAAGAAAAATATGTTAATTTCCACAGGTTTGACTTTTTTATGTGAAAACTTAAGTTTCATAAAAACAAATTTTGAATCTAGGGTAAAAAAACAAACAAACCCAATCAGATAATTTAAGATCATGGTTATAAGACTTATCTCTTTACACACCCATTTGTTTCTTTATTACAGGGCTTGATAAAATTGAACAACTACAAAATCATGAAAATGAAGAAATCTACAAACTGGCATATGAAATTATAGACCAGTACTTTTCTGATGATGTAAGTTGTTATTTTCTTGTATAGTTATCAGTAAAAATTTCATTTTTAGATATTAAGGTTTTATATTTAACTTTAGATATGCATTAAATTTTGTATAACTATTTAATGGGAACTCTATACTTAACATTTTCATCTTAAGTCAGCATGATTTTCAAGGTTGTCAGTATTTTCATTAAAATATTGATTCCATTCTCCCCTCAGGCATCCCACCTAAATATATAACAAATAATTTATGTAGTAGCTAGATGTCCTCAGCTGGGATGGCAGTAAGTCTACGTATTTACAACACTAAAATTAAAGGTTTGATTCCCCTTGGTGGACACAGCCGATAGCCTGATGTGATGGTGCTATAAGAAAACACATATAGTAGCTAGATGAAAAATGTGTTGTATGTTTTAAGGGAAGAAAAAGGTTTTAGGTTTGATAATAATTGTGAAACAAACCTTTTTATTGAAAATATAAAATGGATGCTTTTTGATAAGTGTATACTGAATGATGTCAAAAATTCACGTTGTCAACAACTTAATACAGGAAAACAGGACAGAACATCATATCTCTGGATAGATTTTGTTTATGAAGTTTTCTCATTTTGTAACATCCAATAGTGTGTGATTTTGTATTTCCATTGTTGCAAAAAATAAATGTTTATAAATATATTCACATTTTTTTGCTTTGGTAAACTATTTGGATCTTGATAGTAAAAGTTTTTTTTTATATATTGATAACTTATTTAATTTTTCTTTATCATAAATTTCATTTGCTATTATGAGTTCTAATGTTTACAATTTTTTAATTTATGCTATAATTATGGAGATTATTTTGCATTATTAACTCAGATGTGGAGTTCCCTTGTGGCCCAGCTTAAATATTATTTATTCCTAGGAATAAAACAAAACAGAAAATTATCTTGCTTTTTAGGTCTGATTCATAAGGTTAATTTTTTTTCTAGCGAACCCATTGGTCTATGGCTCATACTTACAGGGCTGCTGTAATGCAAGTTTAATTTCTTTAACCAAGTTAGGAATGGTAATTAGGAAGCCTACTTATTTACGTGCTCTAATGTAAATAAATGCCAAAATTGAGGTCTGATTTTGGGGAATTCCCATAAGTGTTTTTGCAAAATACCCAGGTTTCCTAAGAGGTTGCTTGTCTCAGGACTGAGACAGTTCATTTGGTACCACTTAAAAGTCTGTGTGACCAGCAGTTTAGGCGGAATATGTGTGACAGACACACAGACAGACACTAAATCTTATTATATAGATATTTGTGAATAAATGAAATCCTATTACTGTATACAAGCTTACAACTTTAAGGAAGCAATGGTTTGTCATGTTGGAAGGCATTGACTCTTTTTTGCTTTTTCAAATCATTGTAATTAATTATTACCATATCAATTATTTCTTACTTTTTTAGAAGAGATTATTGTACAAAGTTTTATATTTAAGAAAATTTATCCATTGAAGTTTATTGTTATATGTAGTATAACTAGAACCTGTTAAAAGCAATGCTTGCTTATACTACTTGAAAATATTTTCTTATTAAAGTGAACTGTTAAATATTTGTTTTAACATAGTATATTTACTCAAAATTACTATAATACTGATCTTTTATTATAGAATTAAATTTACTTAATCTGTAAAGTTGGAATTGATTTATCTTTCTAAACTTTTTAATTTGATTCTTAACTTAGTATTTAACTCTGTAGAAAAAACTTTGTTCCTTCTAATATAGTTTTTTGAAAATAAGTAGGAAAAAGAGATTTGTTATCCACACAGTCATTACTTACAGGCTGATGAAGATCCCAGTGTGGTGCCCCAATCATCAGAGCAGAGCTATCAGTTTGATCCTAATTCCAGCATCCCCACAGAGGGTTTTAAGTTTTAGCAGCAACTGCAAATATAGCAGAACCATATTCAAGTAAACAGGGCAGTGCAAGTCTTACCAGATCCAGTAAATTGTGTTCATTCTGAGCTTGCTACTAAAATAACTAAAAAAAAAATGTTTTTGGCTCAGACATATGTTGTGACAACTGCACAGTGGCTTGCTCTTCAAAATACTATTTGTGTTGGACACAAAAAGATCCCTTCCATATTCAGAGGGACACCAGTCCAAGTTATGGCCAATCAGTTACAATTTGTAGACTTTCAAGTTTAATCTGTATTTGTACAAAGATCTTAGATTTTGCAACATGGGAAGAAATTCCTTTCATGTTTAAGTTTTTTTCATTCAATGAAATTTCATGCCAAGAATAGTCACACAAATATATAAAGTAACAGTGACAACCTACAAATGCCTGTGGAATTGATCAAACATTTAACTTAGTGTGATATTTTGTGTACAATATAAAGAAGTTAACTCAGAATTTAGTTTAAAAAGTATAATTGTACACTAGTGTATGACTAATGAGTATGCAGGCCACCTTGTTGTGAGATTGATCAGGTTATTCAACTGAAGATGGTTACTCCAGTTTCATATTCTGTACAAATACATTTACCTTCTCTTGTACTTTTGTGTGAGGTGTTATACATTAATGGGCTCTAAGTATTCAGTGATATGATTTTTAATAGTTTGGAGAGTAAGCATAGTACAGTGTATAACATACGTAGGTATGAGCTCATAGCTTAATATTGATTCCTAGAAACTGCCGAAATTTAGAAGAGAACAAATGCTTACATGTACTAAAGCTTAGTTTTATTATTTTGTAGTGTTAGTATTTTCTCTCTTGATACACAGTAATAACTTTCCTTCGCTTTTCCTACTCAAGAAAATGTGGAATTACAAATCTTGAAGTTTATATTTTGTTTGGGGCTAACCTTTGTTGCTGTTTTATAGCTAACAAAAACTGTTTCTGATTATTTAGGTATTTTTCCAGTTATGCTTTTTTGACATCTGTTTCATTCTTTGTCAACTTGCTTTACACATAAACTAGCTTAAACGAGTAATATTTGTGGGTTCCATTTCAGTCTTTAATATTACATTGTTTCAGTTGATATAAGTTAAGTAAAGCTTTTTAAAACCTTGTTTTCATTCTAAAGGAGAATATTAGTTTTGAATGCTCAATTTGTTGTAAATAAATACTTCTATAGGATAGCTAAGGTATCTTTGGCTAACTCCATGTATATTCAGTTGTCAATGACAGATTTTTGAAAATTAAGCATTACCAACTAAACCAAAGGAAACATTAATGGTTTTTCATTATTTACCATTGGCCAAGCTTTGAGATATTTAGTTTTTTATCTGTCTCTCTATCTGTGAATATATAGCTCATAGAAGACTACATTTTTTTTTGTCAAATAAGAAAAGTTACCGTAGATAGATCACACTAGCTATATCTTTCTGTCTTAACATTTATTACTTGATAAAGTTCACATTTTAAAATTTGGATTAGATTTGTGTATTACATCCCTATATATGAAGCATTTTATTCATTTTATACTGTGTTTACTTGAGCTATTAAATCTAATAAAGGAGAAAATAATTATGTTGAGAATGAATTTATAGCAGGTGCTATTGTACATGGTAATATTAAAATGTTCAAAACAGTGACAGTAATAATGATTTTACAAGAGTGTTTGTAAACTGTTTCATTAGATTTTTTATAGTGTTATTTTGCTATAGAATTACCTGTTTCGTATAGATTTAAGGTTTCGTAAAAGACATTTTGAATCTTAAAACTACATTGCAGTTGTTTTTATTTAAAGGTATATTTTATTAATATTAGAAACTTTAAAAAAATTTCAGAATATTTAGAAATTAATCAGTAATTGAAATTTATTTCTTTAAATGAAAAAATATTAAAGAATCTCACGAAATAAACTTTCATTTGAATGTGTTTGTTTGTGTTATTCATATTTTAAATCAAAATAAACTGATCTGACATATAGAAAGTCAAATAAAGGCTTGTAGATAACTTGTAAGATGAAAAATTAAATTTTGTATATAATTTTTAGTTTAGCTTTTTAGCTTATATCTAAAACATTTGACACGCATCCCATTCTTAACTTTTTTTATTATTATTATTATTATTACTATCTATTGCAAAATGTCAAATGGAGTGTTGTTTAAAAATAAAATAGTTTTATATGGAAATGATTGTTAAAATTATCTTATGATGCATTGTAGTAATCTATGTAAGCCTTGTACAAAAACAATCAGTTCTGCTGGATAAGTTAATTGATGAACCACTACATCGATATAAAACATATGTAATTTTTGTTTACACAGAGTAAGTTTTACTTAAAGGAAAATGCTGTAAAATTTAGTAAATGTCATTTCAAAAATGTGTTTTCATATGAAATAGTTGTTGCTTTTAGTGCATTTGAAAAATGACCAGTTTACAAGTCTAAGCTAGTAGCATTATTAGGCTTCAATGTAGGAAGTTTAGTTAAATTTTAGTAGTTTCCTTTGGCATGAGACCATTCTTTTCAGGAAAGTTAGAGATTTTAAGAATATAGTTGTTTTAGGTTTAAAATGTGTGAATTAAATGGGTTATTAAATGTGATAATTGATTAGCCTACATAGATTATCTGAAGAAATCAGCAGTTTTAGTCTATCATATTTTTTTCTTGGAGTAAATTGCCACAGTAGCTTCACTTCCCTACATGTACCTTTTGTTTCTAAGATATTCAGATATATTTGAATGGTCTAGAAACATTTGGAATGACATAATTTCATAATGTGCCAATAATGTGTGAAAAGGTGACTAGTATTGACCTAAAGAAAAGTTAATTGTACTCCATAATATATACAAATTGATTGATCACTAACAAACACAAACTATTTCAGTTTTTACCAATAATGTTTTATTGAATTCAGGGTTCATTGCTGTTGAAAGTACATCAAGTAACTTAATAAGCCATAGAGTTGATGTGTAATTAACTCTGGAGGTTATTGAGTCAGTTGCTTTGAAATAGTATCTTCGTGTGAAGGTTTTGAAATTGTAGATTTTCCAAGTGTTTTTAATAGAATCTCTTGTTTGAGTCTTCCTAATTGACAATACCACATATGGAAAAGAGAAATTCCAGTTCAATTAATCATCTCATTGTTCATGCAATTCATTGCTTTGCTCATATACTAGATTAGCTGCTTTTTCAGTTGTATGGTTACTAAAACTCAATTTTTTTTTAAACATTAATATGCAGTCTATATTGTAATGGTGGCTTATTTAAGATGATGCATAAGATTACCATGAAATGAAGCAAAAAATGTACTTGTAATTAGTGAAAAAAATTTATTGTACAGTTCCAACTGTAAAATCTGTAATATTTTGATAACACTAGGTGCTTGATAAAGAAAGGGCTGTTTTTGTAAGTTTTGATCATCTTGTGGTGACATTATGCTGTCTTTAGGACATAAATGTAATTTTGGGATCACCCACAGTCCATTTTATACATTAGTAAAATTCTCTATGTTTATGTAAGTAAATAAAATGTGGTGTTCTTGAGGCAACTCTACATTATGTGTCTACAAAAGTCTTTATTCAGTGTTATTTGCATTTCTTTTTTATAGAAGAGAGAGAGAGAGAAAGCCATTGCTATCCCTGTTTATTCTATTTTTCTGTGATTTGAGTTTAATAAATTCTTAACCCTTTCAGTACAATTTCCTATTCTTGAAATGGAAATCAGAAGGTATGTATAAATGGCCAAGGATACATAAGGAATGATTTCTCCATTTTTTGGAAAAATTTTCTTACTCATGGTTTCTGAAATTTGGAAATGGAACATGTGTTCTAACAGGCATTGATGTTGGGTTACATGTGTTCCAGAAAACATTTTAAAAATCTATTCTGAGGCAACGGTAGTGCAAGAACAGCTTATAATCAAAGTTTCATTTGTCCATCAGTCCTGCACTAATATCTGCTGGAAAAACTATAATTCAACGGTACTGAAAGGGTTAAGTAGTTTTCAAGTAGTTAGATTTGATTTAGATTTTTAGTAACTATCAAGTTCCTACTAGAACTTTAGATCATGGGTTTCATTATTGAATATTTAACTATTCACAGAAGGAAAAACTTGTCTCTTCATCATTGCTTCTATTAGCCTCTAGATTTACTTGTATATTTAAGGAAATACTGAACAGTTTTTATACAGATTTGTAGGTAAAGTACTTTGAAATTTTTAACCAAAATTATTCAGAAACATCACTCTTAACTGTAAAAAAAACAACAAAGGACTAGTTTTTGTTTTCTTTTGTAAGCAATAAAGATTTTTCTATTGGTTTAATCCATTTTTCTCTTAGTGCTGTAATGGTTACAAATACAGCCAGTAAACTGTAGTTGAGTATAACCTTGTTGAATTTGATGTAGTATTTACAATGCAAATTTTATCTGCCTAGATAACTGTAGAAAAAGTGCCTAAAAATACATAAGCTATTAATTTTTTCTAACCGATATATAGATTACCTTGGTCACTTGAGAATGTTTTCCTTTGGTCTTTCCTTTTTACTTATTTTGAAACAGACAGTGTTTTCAAAAGTTTATGAAGGTAGGACATCACGTGTCTTAGCTGATATTCTTTAAAGGTATAACCTGAGTACAGGAGTAATTGGAACATAAATGTGTATATGTATGTCAGAGTACAAAGTAGTTACCAAAGGTTTACATAATGCTATATTGTTGATTATGAGTTTATCAAATGAAACAACTTTATGGATTATCTTTGAAATTAACCAAAAAAAAAAGGAATTGAAGGAAAATTATTTTCATTAGAAAAAAAAGAAGAAACTTGTTTTTAACTTTCTTAAGATATTTTTAGTTGTGCTATTTTGCATACGATAGTTACTTTACTAATTATTTAATTTATTCAGTACATTCATTAAAGTGTTTCACTTTCTGAATTGACGTTGAACTATATTGTAAAAATTTTACTTCCTTATGCAAATTTATACATTGATACAGCTGTAATTAAAAGTGTTATTGTATGCACGTTGTTTAATCCAGTGTTTAGTCTCTGTTGGTTTAGATTTTGTAAGCACATGTCATTAAAAGGTGAACAGTTGTTCTCATGCTGTCTACATTGGTGGTTCCCATCTGTGGACTAACTAATTCTGATCACAAAATTTCATGGACTGTTTTGTACAGTATTAACTTTTTAAATTACATTGACAAGCAAATTACTTCAGTAGCTATATTCTAAAATATTTTTTTCTACTGTTTTGCGGATTGGCTGAAATCTGGCTTGTGGATCGTTACTGGTCCATGAACCTATGCTTGGGAACCACTGGTTTAAAAATGACAGGTACAGGAAAACATTATCATTACCAAAAGGTTATCACTTACTTTGATTCTTGTTTTGTTTTCATGGAAAACTGAAATACTAGTTAACTAATGCAACATTCATCTCTTCACGTGTACTTGTACCCAGCTAATGTTTTGTTATAGACCGCTTTTTGTGAGATTATGTAGGTTATTTCCTAATGAGAATTCATAGAAATTATTGATGAATCAGTGACCATTTAGATTGATATGTAAAACAAACCTGTACAAAACTTTGTTATTAAATCCTCTGGTCAAGTGGTGTAAGGCTCAATATTTTTTTTTCCAATTACTATTGTTATATTGTTCGTATTTAAAAAGAATGTATCAACCTTAGGAACAATCATCAACAGAAAACTGTGATCTTGTTAACTTTAGTAACCCGTGAAAAATTATCAGTATTTGAAAAACTTGTCTGCGTTTAACTATAATGAAACTTAAAAGTACAAACAAAACGGTCAAATAATGGCCGATGGAAGCTACTGTCTTACTAACCCTGGAATTTACACATCTTCAATCTCTGGTAATGACACTCAATTATAATAGTTATTAAAATACCATTTAAATTTGTAAATTGTTAGTATTTTTAAATGTTTGTTTGCTAGTAATATATGGTGTAGAACTTACACTATACAAGCAAGTTTTACTAGATCTTCCTTTGCTATTAAGCAAGTACAAAGTAACTTGTATTCACCAGAGAAAGAAAAAACATCATGCCACTCTACATTGCTATAGCAAGTCAAGAAATATGTATTATGAATAAAGTCAAGGATCATAAAGTTACGGATGCCATGACCTGGTGGTGAGGATGCTTAACTTTGAATCTGTGGGTTGTGGGATCAAGCATCATCACAGAACATTCTCAGTTGTGGTGGTATTATAATGTGATGGTAAATCCCACTATTGGTAAAGAGTAGCCAAAGAGGTGAAGTGGGTGGGGTTGACTTCCCCCTAGTCTGTCGCTTCAAAATTAAAGACGACTAACATAGATGGCTTTGACTAGCTTTGTGCAAAATTATACAAATTTAGAATTTTGACACAATTCTGCACTCGTACTAGTGGATCAACGGTAAGTCTAAGGACTTTCAATGCCAAAATCAAGGGTTTGATTCCCGTAGTGAACAGAATGCAGATAGCCTATTGTGTATCTCAAAATTAAAACAAACCTCGTACTGTTACAATTCTGCTTTAAATATTGACAGTTGCCATAGGATGTATGACTGCAATCCTTACATGCTTTTCACTTAAGCATTTGACTGAGAATTTTGCATTAGACAAATTGGAGTAAAATGATAAGTGACGATGAATAACAGTTATTAATCAGCTTGAAAATATACGTAACTTTCGACTCTGCCCTGTTGAAATCTCACGCTACGTAGTTAACGTGAACCCAACTCTTTGGTGAAATACACCGGTGAATCCTGCAAAACAAATAAATGTGTGGGAATTATTCACTCAAAACAAATTTATTGATGTTAATGTCTTGTTGAAAGAACACTTGTTAATTTTAACCTAGCTTATTTGTTTAGGAATGTACATATGTGAATATATACAGTGGTTTAGATGCCCTTAACGGCTCAGCGGCAAGTCTGAAGGCTTATAATGCTACGAACCAATGTTTGATACCCATGGTGTGCAAAGAACAGATAGCCAATTGTGTAGCTATGTGTTGAAAAACACTGTTAAAACAATTTTGGAGCATTGCCACATCTGATCATGCTCTATATGATAACCGTGCATCTTGACAATAGCCCTGTCTGATGCTTCGCAAATTTCATTTAGTGCACGAGGACTATTACTTCCTAGGTCCTGTTCCGATCACAGACATTCATAAGCAATGTGACCAGTAACTTGACTATGTCTTCATATGGATTAGCATTAATGACCATTTCCTTCTTGAGGTGTGAAAATAATTGAATTGACATGTCATAGAAGCACTTTTCAAGAATATCCTTCTTGATTATGTTGTTTACTGTCCCAATGATGGATTCCACTAACTTTTTTTGGGGGGGGGGGAGTATTCTCACCTATTACCGCAGCTGGCGTATGACTTGTTACAGGTCTCTTTCTGGATGGTTCTGGTTCTACAAGTTGATCCACATTCCTTTGTTTTCCAGTACTATTAAATACAAAAGGTATCGCTGTCTTGAAAATCCTAAATCTCCGGCAGGAACACATTTATGATCTTAGTATAAGGATATTTTGCACTAGAAAGTGCTGTTACATACCCTTCCCAAAATGATCAATTTTCGGTGGCATCACCCTACCTACGTAATGCCAATGTCAAAATTTAGTTCTAATACATTGTATTCCACCATGACTTTGCATCGGCTTTGTTGCCACGTGGCTTGCATATTAAAAATCGTTTTAATATAACGTACTCAACTCTCTTCATAGGTATTGAAAGTAATCAGGTAAAATGTGGACTTGTTGCTTATTTTTTTACGAATAGGAAATTAATATTTGAACATTGTAGGATTTTCGTGTTTTTTTTAGCGATTTGTTGTTGTTTTTCCAATGAAATGTGTTGAAAATGTTATGAATTCATCAAATGTTTGTTGCTGAGATTCATGTTAACTAACACATTGTACTGTTTCTTTTTTTCACGTACAATAATTTCTTACAGTAGTACTACAATTATGAGGCCCCCCAGTGGCACAGCGGTATATCTGTGGACTTATACTGCTAGAAACCGGGTTTCGATACCCGTGGTGGGCAGAGCACAGATAGCCCTTTGTGCTTAATCACAAAACAACAACAATTACGAGAATACGGAAGAAAATGTTTCTCAAAGTTAATCTGAATTTGAAACGTGATTGAGGTGCGGAAAAGAGACTGGATATAGTGTAGAGAAACATGTAAAATTAATAGTTATTTAATTACAGATAAAAATATACAACATAATACAAAACGAGTGCACGGAGCGCTAAAACATCACTATTCTCTGAGTGGAGAGAACTTGTATTAGAGAAAACATATCCATAAGGCTGAGAGAATTAACCACTGTAACTTTATTAAAATAGGTTCATTTCTTCCAGAATGCACTAATCACTCATATCACTTAACCATCCCATATATTAAAGTAGGGCAGACACAATTTTTAGGTATTCTTGAGCCTGTTCACGACCAAGCCGCTATATAACAATAATGTAAAACTGAATTCTCCAACGCCTTATAGTGAAATCAAAGCCTGGCATAGCCAGGTGGTTAGGGCGCTTGAATCGCAATCTGAGGGTCGCGGGTTTAAATCCCCGTCTCACTAAACATGTTCAGCCGTGGGGGATTTATAAAGTGATGGTCAATCCTACTATTCGTTGGTAAAAGAGTAACCCAAGAGTGGGTGGTGGTGACTAGGTGCCTTCCCTATAGTCTTTGACTGCTTAATTAGGGACAGCTAGCGCAGATATGCCTCGTGTAGCTTTGCGCGAAATTCACAAAATAATCCAACGCCTTTTTCTGTGGTAAAGTTCAGAATACTACATAGGAATGATCTATGGCAATGTTGACTACCAAGAGAATAAGGTCAAGATATGCTACACAATGTTTCGCTGAATTTATGTACATGCGAGAAATTTTGGAGAACTAAACCTGTTTACCTTTCTAAGCCAAAAGAGGGAAGAACACATGATACTTTTCCAAATGCAACCTCTCTGACATCTAAAGGCAATGGTCGTTTAGTTCATTTCCCCTCTTGATATTATTTCTTTGAGATTTTATGATTCATGTAGAAAATGTTTTGAAGTCATTTAAATATACATTATAGTCTGGTTAAATGATATTCAATTACAATTTATTGGATATTTTAGCTACTGAGTTATTTTAGTCGTCTTAAAAGCATTCCAGTTAGATCGTTTCATACCGACGCAGTTGGATTAATTAGTTCAACCAGAATGAATGAAGTTGGATCAGGTGAATTAGATTAACTAGGATCAAGTTGGATTGTGTCAAGTCTGATTAATCCAAATTGAATAAAATCAGATCATGTAAAATAAAGTTAGCTTAGATTATATTACTTTTGATCAAGTTGGAACAGTCCAACAATGTTAGGTTTCAATTGAGTTTCAACAAAGAAAGGATCAGTAACATGAAGATGAATTGACCTAAATTGACTCAAACTGGATCTAGTTGGATTGGATCAATCGGATCTACTGGGATCACATCTAGTTTGAATGGTCCAACTTGGATAATTTCTGTTTGAATATTCTTAAACAGGTTAAAAAAATTGAATTGTCCAGGTTAAATCAACTAGAATTGTATCAACTCACACCACACCAAATTAACATGGATAAAATAAAGTTGGATTAATTCAGATGAAATCAGCTCGGATGCAGTTAGATTTGGTTTGAATTTCGCACAAAGCTACAGTTAGATTGCATAGCTTTGGATCAAATGTGATTAGAACAATTTAATAAAATTGGATTGAATCAACTTGGATCATGCCACATTGAATTAATTTGGATCAGCTTGAATTGAATTACTGCAGAAGTTAGACCAAATAAACACTAACCAAGTCAAAATGCAATAATGTGCAGAGAACATTGAAAGGGCAGGGATTCATTGACAAAAAGAACACTTTTCAAACATTGTAAGGCAAACGCTTTTTTTCTTTGTTTTTGTTTTTTTATTGGAGAGGCGACATTAGATGAAACTATAGGAACTGTGGATTGCCTCTGATACACATAGGGTAAAAACCATAGAATCAAACAAATCCTCTTTATTCCTATTCATTTTGTATTGTAAACATTTTTACGGTCCAAATTAAACAGTGAAATACTGCGTATTAGCACTTAATAGCATACCAAAATATATTTTAGTTAGAAATACCTGCATTTCCCTGTATGCCATTTATTTTAACGCTGATATCTGTTTTTATCATAATAATTCACAGCAAGCAAGGTGTGGGATCAGGTATATTTAAACGTATTTTTATGACAAAAAAGTCGCAATTTCGGGCAGGAAGGCAGGGGCTTGAGCCCACCCAGCCACCCCCTGTACTCTTCACTGTCAGAATTACTCATATAAGACCAACAGATCAGTTTAAGTCAACTTGAATTGCATCAACTGCTATCAGATCATCATAGGTTAAGTTGCATTAGGTCGGACCATTTCAGTTAGATAAATTTGGGTTCTGGGATCAAATCCAGTTGAGTTAGTTTAACGTGGACAGGTTAATTTAAATCATTTAGTATTTATAAAAAGGATCAATTTAAGTGAAGTCAGATCAGACTAGGTGAGGCTAATTAACTTATATGAAATTTCTTTAGTTTGGGATAGCAGTTCACGTACTTTTGGATCAAATTACATCCTTCAGATTGGACCAAGTCGATCATACTGTAATTGGATCAATTTTCATCAACTTAGATCAAGTAAAATCTAATCAACTAAGACCGTATCGACTCCAACCAAATCAGGTTATCTTGGATCAGTTCAAATGTAATCAAGTTGTATAAACTATGATCGGATCAACTGGGATTGGATAAATCTGGATCAAGTAGGATTAATTGAACCAACTCGTGCCAAGTTATATCAATTAGGATCTGATATATTCTGATAGAACCAATTTGTATCAACTGAAATAATAAATTCTATAGAATCAACACAGATTAAATCAAACCATGTGAATTGGATAAATGTGGAGATCAAATCAGATGAAATGGACGAATATGAATCATCCTGGATCTTATCAATTTTGTTAAGGTTTAGTTGAATCAATTCAATTGGATAACTTTGGATTAGATGAATTTAGTTGAATTAACTTAGTTTAAATGGGATTGAACCAACAAGGATCAACTTAGATATAATGAAATGAGTTTGGATAAAACAGGTTTGATCAAGTTGTATCAAATCAATGTGAATCAAATGGATTGTGTAGCATTGCGCTAAAAAATACAACAACAGCAACTAACTTAATAAATTATTATTAGAAAAGCACACTAATGAAACATCTGCATTTTTTATGTAGTTGTATTTCCAATCGCTCCACAATCTTAGGCAGTGCGTCAGTTTCGTAATCAATAACATTAATTAATCCGGGATGTATGAAGATCGTATGTTCGATACTCGTCCAGAGCAATAGCTTTAAACGATTTATAATCCTTGTCAATATACTAAAAATATCAATACGTAGTGAGTTGTATTTGGTTAATTTGAATAGAAAACAAATTTCCATGATGAATTTCAACAAGGAAACTGTTTTTATTCACTTTTTTATTAATATTCGTAGAAAATTTATCTTAATCAAGACAGTTGTTGTTGCTTTAGTAAAGCTACACAATGGGTTATCTCCGCTAATCAAGATAAAAACAACTAATTATAATATGATAGAGAAGCGAAGGAAGCGGTGTTTTAATTTTCGCTCTTGTTAATCTTCATAGAAGACGTATCTTAATCAAGATAACTACTGTTTTGGCGCAAAGCTGCTCAATAGCTAATCTACGCTAATCAAGATAAAAGCAACAACTAATTATAATATGGCAGAGGAGCGAACATATCGTTTCGATTGCGGTATAAAAATGTTATGTAAGTTATACTTGGAGATGAATAAAATAATCTTATCCCAAAATATTTTAATTTCTTTTCCCACATGGTTGGTTCAACTGCAGGTCGAACACCACATGTGCCCTAAAAACGTGTACGTGCTATAATTTTCTAAAATTTGATGTACCAAACGTATTCCCCTTTCTAAACTAATAGAAAGTGAACACTTGGTATTTTATTTCAAATACAAAAACTTCTCTGACGTATGAAAGCCACAGTAATTCAGTTCATACTCGCTCTAATATTATTTCTATTAGTCTCTATACGTAACAAGTTCTATAAACATTTCAGTAGATATTTTAGCTCAGTAACTGCAACCGTCTTATAGTCATGTCAGGTCAAAATAGTTCGGACAGTTTTATATAAACATGGTTGAATTAATTAGTTCAACTGACATTGAACGAACGAGGTTCAATTGGATGAACTAAATCGGCTGAAATAACATCAAATATACAGCGTTGAAAAAATTATTGCATCACCCATTTTATTCAAAATATTTTCGGTTCCTGTAATTTCTTACGAGATTGTACATTGTGGTACTGTCAAAACTTCTGTAAAGTAGTTATGGACTTTGTATGGTATAAGCTGACTCATATTTCAGTCATCCAAATATATATATATATATATTAACAAACAAACCGTGACAAACGTATTACAGCAGATTATCAACAAATATTTGGCAAATACTGAAATGTTTTCTGAGTTTGAAAACCCCAGATTTAAAAATAACGCCACTGACAAAAAGTAGTCACAGAGTCTGTTTTTTGTTTCAATAGTTGGTTGTGCCACCTCTGGTCTTGATAACTACTCGATATCATTGTAGCATAGAGTGCACGAGATACTGAATGTAGGATTAGTGCTTCCTGCAATTCCAAGGTACTTGTCTCGGTTTCTTCTCTTACACTTTGATACCCATTCATTACCTTCCAGCAATTTTCGATGGGGTTGAAATCTGGGCTATTGACAGGCCAGCATAGTGTCTTTATTCTCATCCTTCAGAGGTAGTCGTTTCACCTGAATCAATGAAATAAAAACTAAGGTGTATTTTTCAATACACGTAAAGTGAAATTTCCTCTTTATTTCACATTTACTGCAGCCCCGTGCATGTTGAACTTTAATTCGTCTGAGAATATCACTTTGCTTCACACTGCTTGAGTCCAGTCAGCATGCTCGTTAGCCCAGTTAAGCCTCATCTTGTGAGTGAGAATGGGTTTATTTGTTGGCCGTCTTGCTGGGAGACCGCCTAAACACAGGCGAGACTGGAGGGTGTGCGTGCTGGCAGTGACCCCTGAAGTTTTATGCCGTGCTCTTTTGAGATCTGTGGACGACATTCAACGATTCTGCAGACTCATGCGTTTCAGAACCCGATTGTCAGCTGTTCTGGAAACTTTCTCCCAATCCCTTCCCTCCCGTTGCTCCATAACCAGTCTCTCTATATCTCTGCACCCAGCGGCTCACAATAGATTAGTTAAATTTAATTTTTCTAGCAACCTACCTTGTTGAAAGTCTCTCTTTGCTCAAAGAAACAATTACTGCTTATTTTTCCGTGAAGTTAACTCGCAACCTTTAGCCATGGTAGCATCACACGCACGTTACAGCAGACAGGCTTCTAAACTGACTTTCAGTTAGAACCTCTATTTATAGCCAATAAGTGGTTGGTGCAATACCCAGGCAGCCTATAAAGCTGCTGATGTAGTAGTTAGACAGTATTGTATTATCCATGAAATACATTTGCACCTACATGCATTATGGCCTGAAAACAGAAGATGATTTCGAAGAAAAGTGTGAAAAATTAGGTGATGCAATACATTTTTCCAACACTTATTTGGATCCAGCGAAATCAGACCAATCATAGTCAAATCAATTTAGATTAACTCAGATCAGATAAACTTGGATTTACGTGGATTGGATCAACTAGGATCAGTTCAATTCAGGCCAACTCTGATTTGATTTAAATGGATTAGATCAATTTGGATCTACAAGGATCAATTCAACTTGGGTCAATTTGGATTTATTAATTCTGGATGGATCCACTTTGATCAACTTGCTTGGATTGGATAACCTCAGATAAATTCAGATTGAATCAAGTTGAGTATTTATGGATGGCTCAACTTGGTCAAATCATACCAATTAGATAGATTCCGATCAGATTAACATGAATCAAGTTACTTAGGATACATGTTTTCAAACTGGAACACAGCAACCTGGATCATGTTCTTTGAATTACTTCTTATGTGATCAGTTTTTAAATTGAAATAGATCAACCCGGATTATGTTGAATCAGACAAGTTTGAATATTTTTTGAGACACTTGGATTAGATCGACTTTGACCTGATCACTAAGATAAGATTAACTTGGATCAACTGCAATTGAACACACAAATAAATATCAAATGAAGATAGATCAACTCGGATCAACTGACATCATACTGGATCAGATCAACTCGATAAATCTGGGTTGGTTAACTTTGCTTATCTTAAAATTTTATTAGATCAACTTGAATTAGCCCAGGTTGAAATAAGTTGAATATTTTTTGGATAGGATTAATTTTGGTCAAGTTGAATTGTATTTTGTTGGTCAAATAACTATAACTGTATAAATTGGGATTCGATCAACTTTTATTTTCACAACTTCTGGAATCGTCTCGGATTATGTTCAACTGTCATAACTCAGATCATATGAAGCTGGATCATAATTAACTCGGATCAACTAAGATAAAATCATATCGGATTAACTTATATCAAGATGAATTAAATGAAGTTGAATGGGAAACTAAGATCAGATAAACTTAGGTTAGCTCAGTATGCAATTGGATTGATTTGAAGAAAAATCAGGTTGGATTCTATTGAGTCAAGTTAGGCCAACTTGGATTTATCTATCTCTGATGTGACTTGATGCGAGTTGTACCAAACCTTATCAATTCAGAATGTATCAAATTGGATTAAGATGAATCAGATTTCAACTCCAAATACTTGGAATCTGTTCAAATGGGATCAGATACAGTCAGATAAAATAAAATTCGATCAACCGTTATATAGCCAAGTGTGATCAAATGGGAAGGGATCAATTCGGATCTAATTGGATAGGAGTAACTCAGAATAATTAAAATCAAATCAAGTAAAATTAACTGTAAGTGAATCAACATTTAGATCAAATAATGTGACCGTTGGTGGGTCAACGGTAAGTTTGTGGATTTACAACGCATATAGCACACTGTGCAGTTTTGCTCTAAAAAGAAAACAACAACTACCATAATACATAAAAAATAAACGCTTTAAAGTGGTGAATGTCCTTAGGCATTATTCCTAACAAATCAAGCAATAAGATTCTCGACCAAATCAATGCGCAGAAGTTTCTTGATTTTGAACGTAGTATGAAACTTATATTACGATAAGCCCTAGGTATCTTCCCTTCTCAGCTTTTCTTTCGAACCACGGCCATTGTGATGTATCATACTGTTTGGAGTATTTTCTCCTTTTATTCGATTTTCTGTCCAGGATTCTCATTGTGCACAGAAGTTTTATTTTCATGACGAATTTCTTTTTTTTTTCAAATTATATAGTTTGACGCTACCATTCCTTCTATTATTATATACATAAAAACGTTCTGAGCCTCTGTTCGCTAGTTTTTGTTT
>NW_013665642.1:529543-530159 GCF_000517525.1 Limulus polyphemus | reverse complement strand
CCATCTATTGAGAGATAACTGAACTTCCAAGTATTTTTTTCTTAATTTTTTCTCCATCTATTGAGACAGTGGTCACCAAACTACGGCCTGTGGGCCAGTTCCGGCATGCGAGGTCAGTTCATCCGGCCCACCTGCACTGTGCTACAAATGTGCTAAAATATAATTATTTTTATGTAAATATCATAGATTGTAGATAAACTTAGTATGTAGAAAAAATTAAAATAAGTGTAAGTAAAAATGTCCAAATTTGTCCACTCTGATTTTCGCATTGAACAGTAATATAAGTTTTAGGAAAATCAGTGAAATAAAACATTCGGCGACTTTTTGCGATTTTGGATATCGGAGCGCTTTTTGTGTAAGTACCTGCAATGAGAGTTCATTCCTGCAGTCACCTCTGCCTGCATTGTGTGTGCATCAGAGAAGAGTTGGCATCCGTTTGCAGCATGCACGGAACAACAACTGGAGAAGACATTTTCATAGAAGTTCAGAAAACTTTGCAAGGCTATAACCTTCAGTGGAATCAGCTTCGATGTGTTACAGTTGATGGAGGAAAAAACATGTCTGGATTGAGGAAGGGTCTGATGGGGCAGATATGAACTACGTTTTGAAGATCTTC
>NW_013665642.1:526189-528635 GCF_000517525.1 Limulus polyphemus | reverse complement strand
ATAACTTTTTGGAAAATAAACATGTTTGTTGTCTTTATTTTTTGTATATTCACTGTATTCTACTGAACAAAAAAAAGGTTAATCGGCCCACGCTCGTCATTCTCTCAGTTATCTAGCCCGCTGTGAAAAAAGTTTGGTGACCCCTTCACTGGAGGGAAGGCAGCTAATCAATAGTGTATGTAGTCAACTTTTTGGCTACTCTTGTCAGATCAAATAGTGGAATTTGACTTCACTTTTATAATTCACCCATTGCTCCAAATTACGTATCCACGTTTTTTTTTGTACGCCAAGGCCGCATTTTGCTCTTACTTTCTTTGATACGTTTCTTAACTCTTCTGTGGTATAGATTTTTTTAGGGTTTTCTATTCTCTGTAAGAACACTAACCTTTGTAGAAACTGGTGTGTGTGTTTCACCTTAACAATGTTTTATACTTAAGTAAGCTAAATGGCCAGGTCAGAGATCCCCAAGATTTATGTATTCTCGATTTTGAATTACTGACCAGAGGGAAGGCAACTTGACAGCAGGACTCTTTACGTATTTGATTTATTTTTATTAAATTACCGAAATGACTATCACTCTTATAAGAACCCATAGTTGAGCGTATTCAGCGGCGGTATCGCGGCGCAAAACTTTTATCTTCTGATCTGTAGTCGGGGACGTTAACCCCTACGTCACCGCAGCTCCTGAGGTACTATGAATATTATATCAGAGTATATAGAGTATGCAGAAAAAAAAAATTGCTACATACTGAAGTCTTACATATAACGCATTACGTAATAACATTACTGTATGAGAAGTTCGATATTGATTTTAAGAAACCATTCTGTGAAACTACAGTGTTTATCAATAATAAACCTCCTGAAATGAAACTAACTGTTTCTGTCTGTTACATATTGTGAATCTTCTCGGCCATTTTCTTACAAAAATGACATCAGAATCATCATTCCAGCTGTATTTACAGGTATATATATAAACATAACACTGGCTAATAATTAACCACTACCATGAATGTAAATGAAAATACTAATATGGCCCACAACAACAATTTAATATAGAGGATTAATGCTTTAGATAACAATGTGTTATATCTAAATCTTTTCAATAAAGTTCTTTATAAATTATATCAAATATCGTTGAAAACATACAGAATAGCTTAGAGACAGTGTTGTTTTTTGTACAGAACATACTGAGTTGCATTTTCCTAAAGTCAAACTGTAAACTTTAGCTATTTGATAACTGATTGCTGGGCATGGCCTTGTGATTAGCGTGCCCGGAGTTTTCATGCATGGTACATGTCCCGTTGAGGAAAAAATGCACTCTTACGTTTTTGGGCCGGGGGGGAGGGGAGTGTGTGTGTGCTCTAAACATTACAGTCAAATGTAATTATTCGATTAGACAAGAGTGGTCCAAGAGTTGTCTTGGCTCTAACATATCAGTTCAAAATTGGAGATAACAATGTGAAACATTGGGTGAAAAACTAAAAAGCAAACTTGTAATTAATGGACAGAATAATTATTTTAAACATATTTATGGTACGTGTGCTTATATATGCTCTATATTGTTAACTATCCCAAAATCTGAATCTACGGACATTAAGTATAAATATATACAATGCACTGTGGCGATAGTAGCTCGAAACATAAATAACTGGGAGATTGGTAAGGTTTTTGTAGAAAAACACCCTATATAAAATGTTATACTTTTGAAATTTAATAGCTTTTAGTACTAGCACAGTTTTTGTAACTTTAATGATATGATCATTTGTTAAGCCTACACAACACATTTGACATGGTAGCTACTGGAAGAAACATCTTGTCTATAGTTTGTAAATGGAAGATGAGAGCTACTGGAAGAGACATCTTGTCCATAGTTTGTAAATAGAAGATGGGAGCTACTGGAAGAAACATCTTGTCTATAGTTTGTAAATGGAAGATGGGAGCTACTGGAAGAAACATCTTGTCCATAGTTTGTAAATGGAAGATGGGAGCTACTGGAAGAAACATCTTGTCCATAGTTTGTAAATGGAAGATGGGAGCTACTGGAAGAAACATCTTGTCCATAGTTTGTAAATGGAAGAAGTTTTTTTGATAACTTTCCTGATGTACATTGTCATAGAAGACAAAGCTAGAAGGCTGTAACTTATATCTTCTACATCTAGGATTGGTATTTGTTATGTGATAGGTCGAATTTTAGTACTGTCCTTCGGGTTTTGCTAATGGTTTGTTTGTTTGTTTTGAATTTCGCGCAAAGCTATACGAGAGCTATCTGCGCTAGTCGTCCCTAATTTAGCAGTGTAAGACTAGAGGGAAGGCAGCTAGTCATCACCACCAACCGCCAACTCTTGGGCTACTATTTTACCAACGAATCTGCTAATGGTCGTTCATAAAGTTTTTAGTACTGTCCTTCTGTCTCTGCTAATGGTCGTTCATAAAGTTTTTAGTACTG
>NW_013665642.1:503417-525302 GCF_000517525.1 Limulus polyphemus | reverse complement strand
TTTACCTGTGTTTGTAACTTTTCCACTAATTCCCTAAAGTTTTTGAATGTAATTATATCGCATTTTACCTGTGTTTGTAACTTTTCCACTAATTCCCTAAAGTTTTTGAATGTAATTATATCGCATTTTACCTATGTTTGTGTCTCTTTCAATTATTCATTAATGGTTTATTCCCTTGCTTCTTGTATTTCTATAACCTTTTCCCTACGTTTGTAGCTCTTTTATTAGTTCTCTACAACACCCCGATTTTTATAAGGCAAAAAAATAAATAAATTATGTGACCAACACTTTGAAATTATGCAAATTTTAGCTAAAGTAAAAATCATCTTAAAAATAGCATGTTAGATAATGGCAAAAGATTTTCACAGTCTAAAAATGTTGTTGTCATTTCATCAAATTGCTCTTGATGATGGATTTGTATTAATTATGTCTAAACAGACTGTTAATCAGAATGTCTGGCAGCAGGCACCAGCTGCCAAACAACGAGAAACAACCAAAGTGAGAGTGAGTCAAAAGATATAAATCTGGTAACACTGACGTAGACTTGACTTTATTAAGTCTAGCAGTCAATCACCGATAACGTGTTCAAATATAAATTATGCAAAAAATGCTGTGGCCCGAGTAATCGTGTTAAACTCAAAGCTCTGACTTTCTGACATTTTTTTTTAATGTTGATTTGTGTTTCTGCAAAACAGCACAGTTCCGTTTATTTGTTTCCTTCAGTTGTTTGCTGGTGGTTTCGTTAGTTTGTTTTCGTGGTATGCTCATAATACCCTTGTTTCTTGAAATCACTCTTCTTCATTTCTTACGTCTACACCAGTTTGTATACATCTCAATTTTCAGTTGTTTTTCTCTGAGGAATTATTTTTGTTACTCTATATACCTGTATGACTTTTTATATACTCTTTGTGTTTGTATAACTGTTTTAGCAACATCTACGTCTTCTTGAATTGTTCGTTGATTGTTTTTTCTGTCTTCGTTGTTTACACTTATATTTTTTCCTGAAGTTAGTATTTATTTTAAATTTTGTCCATAACATTGTGGTTTCTCTAATTAATATTACATTATTTTCATTGTGTTTGTTATTTTAATCATATGTACATACAAGTGTACATACAAGATATTTTACTAACCAGTTTTGTTTTATATTTTAGTGTTTTACCATACATGAAGCTTTAAAATTGTTAGCACTAAAATATTATGTTGAAACGTTTGACAAGATATAACGTTTTAAAACTGATGAGTATACAATGAATAATTGTTATGGTGTGAATCTCTTTCCAGGCTGGCGAAGCATGATTATAATCACAAATTGTATTTGTTACAAGATATTAATATTAGGCCAATTAAAATTTTAACATTACATTCTTTAAAAAGTTTGTTAGGGTTTTTCAAGAAGAAGAATACATAATAGTATTTCAATCACACGACGCGTTTCACCCAATACAGAGCTTACAGACTGGCTGGGATATAACTAATGTTTTATGACAAGTATAACTAAGCAAGTAGTGCTTGGTATGTAGAAATAGACCGAGAAAATAATGGTCGCCGCATTCAGTCTACGATTCTTACAAATAACTGCTAAAACTGAGTTATAGCCTTACTTGAACACTTAGTTGCCATTATTGAATGTTTCATAGCTTGTATAACAGTAATATTATTCTGTTCTTCCACCACACGTATTTTTGTGGGGAAATGATAAATAGGAAAATTTAGCAGTGAGTTCAGTTTATAAGCATATATGATTTCCATATTTCATAAATAACAGTTTCATTTCTGATCGCTAGATTGCAGGACTGACTGGGAAGAACATCATGAACCTAAAGAAAAAATCAACACCTCAAAAACTCGACACAAAAAACTATAGAAAACACAAATCAAATCTCCGACGATACCCCAGACAACGTTCGTCCATCTTCTACCAACCAACACCCAAGAACATAATCAGAATCGTCTATCAATCAGCAATCACTTATTTGACTCACAGAAGTATCAACCGCCAAAAACATATACAGTCACAGAACAAAAAAAATTTCCCTTCTACAGCACCAGATTAAAAATATCCTAGCTACACATGAAAAACATAAAATAAAACATCTCATCAGCAGAAAAGGCAGCCATAAAAGAACTCCAAAAGAATCAAACAAATGAAAAGGTTTTGTAGTTTTAACCCAAACAGTTACCAAGGTAAAATAGAAGAACAACTTCAAGACACTTCCACCTATACAACATTAAACCAAAATCCAACCAAAACAGTCGAAGAAGAAGTCGAAAAGATACTCAAACATCTTAAAGAAGAAAGTACTTTACCAGAGAAATTACTAACAGAATTAAAACCCTCCCATAGCCGTATACCTAAACTATATGGAGTCCCTAAAGAACATAAACAAAATTTACCTTTAAGAACCATAATGTCAGCGTATGACTCTGCAACAGAAACCATAACCTGGTTACTTGATCAACTGTTTAAACCATGTCTAAAGTATGTTCCGTCACACTTAACCAATACTAAAGACCTATTAGAAAAGATACACTCTTGTACACAAAGCATATGTACTGACTGCATTTTATTTTCTTTAGAAGCAATCACCTTGTACCCATTCATACCCATAGAACAATGCATAGATAGTACCATTAAATTCAGTAACATTAAATTGGTGACACTTTGTACAAACAAGAGAAAGGAATAGCAATGGGTAACAGAGCAGCAGTCACATTTGCTATAATATTCATGCATACCTTAGAAACCAAAGCCTTGACACATATAAACAAAAAACAGGGTTAATACCAGATGTGTGGTACAGATATATCGATGACATATTTGGTATTTGTAATCATGGAAAAGAAACACGACAGCAGTTTTACTATTTTCTAGACAATTTCCACCCCTCAATCAAGTTCACACTAAAACTTCCCAACGTAGAAGGAGACTTAACGTTCTTAGACGTAGCCCTAAAAACCGAAGACAGATAAATACAAGCTCCATGCATAACAAAGAATAAAAGAAACTGATATTTCTCCATTACAAATCATACCACCTAGAACAAGTGAAAAGGGGAACCATAATAGGAGAATTAAAGAGGATAAATCGAAACTGCTTCACACCAAATGCCATTCAAACAGCATAAAATGACTATAAAACACTGCTATTACGAAACGGATACCCCGAATATTACATCGAAAGCGTTTGCAAATCACAAAAACATTAAAACAGCAACAGAGACTTACATGAAAATTCCAACAATAAACATTCCTTTCATAAACGATACAATCACAAACAAGATTCGTAAAGCCATAAAGTAATCTCAACTGACAATCAACGTAACACAAAATCAGGTAAAACACTGAAAGAACTATTTGTTCACTCTTCATTCTCGCAAACAAAATGTATCAAAAAACAATGTTATGCCAGAGAAAACGAAGCAGGACAAATATGCCACATCAAAAACGTAGTCTACCAAATTATTTGTAATATATGTGGAGACATATATATAGGTGACACCGGAAGACCTTTCCACACACACATCTCAGAACACGTCAATGCGCTATATACACATGACCAGCACAAAACTACTCCAGCAGAACATTTCCTACACAAACATGGATCCCAAACACAGAAAACAAGAACCCATTTAAAGTTTGTATTTTACAAAAAAAAACAAAGATTTTAAAGAGAGAAAATATATGGAAGTTATACTCATTAACGAGAAAAATCCAAAAATGAACAGATATGGTACATGTAACCAAAACACCATTCACAGTACAACAAATTCTATCAATACATTTTACACTTATTACTTCCAGTTTAAGACTTGCTTACTCTGGAGTACCACACAGTCTTACGATTAGTTTTTAACATTGCTAGTAAATTTCGAATCCTTTCCACTTACCATTTTTTCTTAGTAACTTCTATTTTCTCTCTGTGTGTTTTCAGTTAATCATAAAACACATTTCGGTTATCTTTATTTTTATATTTTATTTGAGTAATATATATGTCATATGTTAGTACAGCTACGTAATATCAGTATACTATATTAGAACAATAATGAAACAACAATGATATTTGATACATTGTTGGAGACAGTGCGACAGACTCGAAAGATGGAACATCACAATAAATTTTATAAATTAACGTTTACTTCAATAACAAACAGTTTGTATGTATTAACCCTGAAGAAGCTGTAAAAGCGAAACGTTGGTAGTAATAAAAAAACAAATATATTTACATCTGGAGTGTAAAGGTCTTTTATCTAAACTTTTATCGCAATGTTTTTATATAACGACTGTTTGTGACTTAATTGCACAAACATGATAGCTGTCAAAACTATTTTCGTAAAAATCAATAAATAAAGGAAGAATGATTTAAATCAAGGTATCAAGGAGATCAAGTATTTATGCAACTGACGGAGCTGTGTACATGTTATTGATATTTGAGTTTAAAAGCGGCAGTTTCTTAATTATTAAAACAATATAGTAGTCTACTTTTCTTCAAATTTTCAGTGGGCCGAGACTGGCAGCTGTGTGTATATGTGTGGTATCATACTTCATAGCCTGGGATCTGTATGATGCCCTCCCTGTTAATTGGCATGATCATAGCATGTGGTAGAGTCGATTGTCTGCACATGCAGTGAGTTGGGGTGAAGTTGGAAGGCGTGGGTTTTACAAATATCCCCTTAACGTCGGTCCAGCGCTTCAGGGCACTTGTATCATCCTGGAGAAACCATCCAGCTTCACTGGCCTCCAATGTAAGGCAAAATTAGAGAAACTGACAAAGCTAATATGATATGAACAATACATATATAACCACTGAATTATAAAAATAAAACAAATGTTCACTTATCAACCTGATTCGATGAAATTGTTAAAAAAGAGAGGAAACAAATAATAAAAAATTTGCAATAATTAAGTATGATGTAGGGATAGTAATGCCAAAAAATACAGAAACAGGGTAGAGATGAGTACAAAAAAATCTCTACATAAATAGCCAAATATTTCCAAGAAAAACTTTAACCTACAACTAAATGTTGAATTCCTTTCATATTCATGAATTCAGGTTTGAATAAAAACATCTAAACTGAATAATGCTATAAAGTCTTACAATGGCTAATTCCCATAAGCTTGTACCATTGACTCAGTGGCTACTTATGTAGGGATTTATGTATGGTTTTATGTATTCAGCCCTACCTTGTTTCTATACTTTTTGGCATTTTCTTTATTTTTTCAAATATTTGTAATTTTTGTTTCCCCCTTTTTTAAAAACAATACTGATGAATGGCAGTTGCTACAAAGTCAGCAGTTTTAGCCTGCCATGATGAGTTGTCTTGATGAACATAATGTGTTGAAGTTAGCGAAACGCTGTACTGCTTCTGCCCTCCCCAAGTTCAAATGCAAATGTAAGTCATCACAACAACTTCAAGCATTGGTGAGTTAGCCCTTCTGACGCCAGAATCAGAATATTCAGTGAAACATTTGGCTGTTACGCCACTAACGTAAACTTTTGGTATATATCAGAGCCTTTTCACATAGCAATAGAAATTGAGGTTTTGTAATTTAAATGTCAATATGATTGTTGTAAGGTCGACAGAAATTATTGTTGATTAGGTTTTATTTTGGGATAATTGAATGTTTTTATATGTCAAAGTTTATTTACATTTTCTTCTATAGACTGAAACTGTTTACATTCTTTGATATTTGAATGATAATATCTTAATGGTTAACTGTACTCATTATTATTATTACAAGTAATAATTTTTTTGAAAGAAATAAGGATGATGTAGGGATGGTAATGCCTAAAATACAAAAACAAGGTAGAGATGAGTACAAAAAACATACAAAAAATCCCTACATAAATAGCCAATATTTCCAAGAAAAACTTTTATCTACAACTAAATGTTGAATTCCTGTCAGTTGCATGAATTCAGGTTTGAATAAAAGCATTTAAACTGAATAATGCTCTAAAGTCTTATAGTGGCTAATAACCATAAGCTTGTAAGATTGACTCAGTATGTACTGAAGTGCTAAATTTTGTAGTGCCACAATCCTGCCAATATCTGTTAGAAGTGTGACATCACCATCAGATTACTTTTTATTAACATTAGTTCTAAATTTAAAGCGTATATATATTACCGAGAGAACACATGCAACTCAATTTTCTTTAAATTAAGGGGAAAAAACAAAAATTGGGTACCATGTATAAAAATAATTAACATTAAAACAAGTTTTAAAAACCCATATCTTATTAATTTACAATCTTATAATGGACGTAGCGTGTGTCAGTATCTATGTATGTAACCAAAACTCCTTCGCCATCTATTGAATGGCACCACAAACACAAATTCATAAAATAATTCACACGTTGGGTTTCAATATTCAGCTGATTAGAAAAATAACTGTGGTATGTGCAACAACCATTTCTTTATAATAGAACACAATTTTAAATATAAGTAACTCTCCTCACAACAAGAACACGACTTTCACTAGAACTAAACGTAAGGGTTTGATTATATCTTTATTGATGTATTTTTCAAATGTAGTACTTAGAAACTGGAGTTCTTAAAAACTAGTATTATTCGGTACCACTTTTAACATATAAAGACATTATATGTTTATATCAGTAAAATTTATGAATATTTTGAGCTCTATACATTGAATCATTTTGATGCAATGAGTTGCGTATAACTAAAGAGCACAATCCGAATACTTTTCTCGTGCAAAACTCTCCAGAAAAAAAAAATATTTTTTGAAAATGTTAAATTTTTTCTAATTTTTTTTCAATGAGGTATGACTTCTACGATTAGTAATTACTAGCACAAACAGCTGTCCCTAAGGCGGCGTTTCTGCTTGTATTTCTAACTGCATTATAGTATTAATAACTTTTATTTTTATAATGCGTTGCAATATGAATAACTACCTTCGTTGTATATTAAGTAAATAATAAGCTTTTTAAAAACGTGCACTTTTTAAATAATGATAAAATGTATTTTATTAAGTATTTTAATAACGTATTTTTGTGTCTTAATAACCACGTGTCGTATGAAAAAAACAAACAAAAACATTTCACCATTTTAACGCTCTGACACTTGCTCTTGAGCCGGAGCGGTCGCACAGGTGCCTGTGGAAGAGTGACAGTGTATGTGTGCTGGAAGGTCTAAGAGAGCTATACCAGTGGACACGTGGGAATTATAAACAGGAATAATGTTATCTGACACGATAAGAATTTGGTTATGAAAGACACATCATTTCTGGTATAAACAAAGTAACATATATATGTAATATACATATTTTTAAGAGTTTGAAGTGTCAGGAGTCAGCTCCAATTTCAGTTGCCAAAGTGCCGTTCCAGTGCGCTCCATCACCACTGCACCCCTAATCAGTCTCGAATATCTTACGTAGCATGAACAGTATTGTCTATTGTTCCTTGACATATTACTGAATCAATACACATTTGATAATTGTTCCAGACTAAACTGCGCAAAACTTACAGATACACACCATTAACTGCTATTTTTTTCGCTTGACTGAAAATCTGTAGTTCATACTTAGAACTGTTTAGGGTTACAATTCATGCACTTGGTACACTTTAACTTTCTTTCAAATTATCATGTTTAATACATTATTAATCTAATACCACCAGAGATCTGAAAATATAGACAAATATATATTTTTATGATTCTTTATTCCCTGATGAAACCAACAAGTCGATATACATCAAGACACTAAACTAATACTAATGAATTAGTATCGACGGGTTTTAAACATTGAGATCTAAAATCAAATGAAGAGAACAGTACGGAGTGAAAACATCACATATGTGTAAATGAAAATGCGAGTAAAGAATGGTAAACTATACGATCTCTCAAATTTAGACTCTATTTACAAGCCTCACACATAAAATAAATTAAAAAGTAGAAACTTCCCATATCTATTTATTTGGTTTGACTTACTTTTGACAACTTGATCATTAGAGATCAAAATATTGATTTGTTTTTGTTTGTTTGTAATTCAGCACAAAGCTACACAATGGGCTATCTGTGCTCTGCCCACCAATGGTATCAAAACCCGAATTCTAGCGTTGTAAGTCCGCAGACAAGTCGCTGTGCCACTGGGGGGGGGGGGCAAAATATTCATGGTATGGTTCTTTCAAGGAAGACGAGAATGATCGAACTTTTACCACCAATTCCTTTTCTTTATTTCAGTATACCCATAATCGATTCATAGCGTTTTAATTGAAGAATATTTAATTAAAATAGCTGATTTCATTCCAAAGCTAAAAATCTGCCTTCTTTTTATATATATATATTAACTTGGCTACAAGAATGCCATACTCACTAATCAATACTCAGTTTCTGCATCCACTCCTAGATTAGTATCATTTCTTTCTTACGATGGGTTCTTCTTAAAGGAATAATGTGAAAAATAACGGCTACGTTCTACTTTTTATCCAGTTGTTTTGAGAAAGTTAATTTCAACTGAATACCAGTTTATAGTTACAATAAAAATGCTTCCTTTAGAAACTACTAAAAAACCAACAAGTCGTGAAGAAATAAATTTCAAATTCCAAGTTTTAAAAAATTCAAATTTTTTGAATAAAGACGTTAATCTGAAGAAAAAAATCAGTACAGTTTCTAATTGGTTGAGATTAAATTTCTTGCATTTCTGTGTTGTTAGACTTATTCTATCAACTACACCTACTTCAGGTGACACGCTTTAATTCGTTGTTGTTCTTTTTATTTATTTCAGTTATCATTATTTTGTGGACACTGAGAATTCATTCTGTGTAAAAATTTCTTTGCTTGTTGTTAAGTGCAAAGCTATACAATGGGCTATCTGTGCTCTGTTCAATTAGAGTATCCAAATCCGATTTTTAGAGTTATAAGCCCTAAGGCTTGCAACTGAGCCACCGTATTCTTAGGGGGAAGGCTGTGTAATGGAAATGAATTAGTAATACTTCTTTTCGTGCAGAACTGCTGATCCGAAAATCCAATGTTCGAGACACGATTTGCTGTTGAAAACGCTCCGCACTTTTAGCCGGGAAAGCGTTATAACCATCTCCGTTATTCCCGCTGTTTGGTTAAGAGTTGTTGCATAAGCGGCAGATACTACTAAATAGTTGCTTTCCCTCTGGTCAGTAGTTGCAAATTAGAAAGGGCTATTCCGTAAACTTAAGCATCTCTAGTCTGATCTTTTAACCCGCGTGTTGCATAAGGTGGCGTATGGACTAAAAATATCAAATACCGTCCAAGTAAATTGAAGTAATTAAAGTACTGATAAAAACGACAGACCTGTGAGACAGATTCACGAAGACCATGCAGTTAGAGAAGTGACCTATATGTGGACGTCTTTCAGGTTCTGTGCTGCTCTTGGAACTAGAACTGCTTCATTTTTCTTCGATTATATTCTATTGCCAGACATAAACATTTGTATATAAATATAGAACGGTAGACTTATGATAAAATGTTAAATTCGTTAAATTTGTTATGTGAAACATGTTTCTCGTGTAAACGACGCATTAAAAACATAACAGATATACTAAAGAAGCTCGCTGTGGCTCACCAATAAGTCTGAGGATTTATAACGCTAAACATTGGGCTTCAATACCCGCAGTTGGCAGGACATAAATAGCCCATTGTGTATATTTGTGCTTACCAAAAAAACAAACAAATAGTAAGGTAGTAAAGGTTGTAAATAAGAAAAAAGTTCGATAAAGCTTGGCTTACTTTCTGTCTGTTTGTAAAGCGATTCCTTGCCTGCATGCGGTACCAGGGTACATTATTTGATGAGAAGGATGGACATAAATAAGGAATAAATTTAATTGTTCTGGCGAAGGCAGCCAACCTTGTGGTTTTGGGGTTCGTGTGCTTTGAGGGGGTTACTTTTGTATCAAACAGATCTTGTACGCATTAGCAAAAGGCCGCACATTGTAAAATAACTTCAAATATATTTTGTTTTAATTCATGGTGTTTGATGTACATGTTAAAAAAACAACAACAACGAAATTTGCAAAGGATTTCAAATGTTGCCCAACGCTCCCGTAAGCTTTACTTTGTAATATAGATTTATTGGTTAAGTTAAACGCTTCTTCGAGTTCTTGACAAATGTATATGAACCAATACTGCTCACGCACAGCTGAGAAGAAACACTCTTGCTCAGTTTCTTTAGAAAATATGCCCCCCTTCCCCAGTGGCTCAGCGATATGTCTGAGGACTTACAACTATAGAAACCGGATTTCGATACCCGTGGTGGGCAGAGCACAGACAGCCCTTTGTGTAGCTTTGTGCTCAACTACAGAAAATAATGTTTGCTCCTCCCCATTTCGATGTACGCAGCGTATTTATAGGGAATGTAAGATAAACAGCGTCAACACTTTGTACTGACTTTCTCTAAAACGTTGCGTTTAATGTAACACGATTTTTGGGTTTGTTTCGAATATTTGTAGCCAATTAAATGATGCATTCACGTTCTTTTATTCTTTTCATCCATCAAAAAAAGATATCTTATCTCTTTCGATAAATTTTTCATAAAAATCCAAAAGTGTTTTAGTCTAATAAATTTCAGATCAATCTTTGATAATATTCTACCTTGGTTTCTTTACAGGATATTAAAATTTTCGGTAAAAAAAGACTGAAAATGATTAGACCACTGAATTGTTCTAGCTTAGATTTATATATCTGATATACATATATATAATACTAATTTTGAAACTCATTTTATTTATATGGAAATGAAAGTATAATCTTATTATATAATAAATATAATTATTTTCTGTCCTTCTATAACAAGCAGAATAAAAGGCTCTCGCTATCTTCAAGTTATTATTGGTCTTTTATTCTTCAATAAACTCGAACATTAAATTCGCATTTCTTGCCAGTTTGGGGCTTATCGTATAGATTAGCTTATCATTAAGATTCAGTTTAATACGTTTTCTACTCAGCCCAGCGTACTACAAAGACAATTATCTGAACGAATTAAATTACATCACGGAGCGTCTTTTAAGATCAAAGAAAACTCATCTCATTATACAACTTGTATTCTCAGTCGTATCTGAAACACTGAATTATTCATTACTTCATAAAATAACCCTCATCAAATATTTATCTTAAACTGTCTATAGGTTTTCAAGGATTGGGCTAACTAAATTTAAACTTCAGTTATAAGCAGTGATATATTGGATACAAAAGCGCTTTCCTTTAAGCTTATAGTTTTTCAAGGCTCAAACCATTTCGGTGAACAAATACATTCTATTAACATCTGGGGTTATTTTTACAGTTTTGTTAACCACAGTATAAAATTTGGAAATATCAAATATGTCCAATAATATTTCGGTTTCTTTATACATTTTTACCGTTCGGTATATACTTTGCAAGATTTGTTTTTCATATAAAAATTGCAGCTTGTAATTTATTGAGTTTGTAATGACACGAATAAAAAAGTCTATGTTTATCTATAATATTTCACATACTGTTGCGACATCTGTTGAAATATCACCACTGTCTCTTTTCAATTTGTTTAATAAATTTTCATTAAAATAATTTTATGTCAAAAGAATCATTAACATAAAACGACAGGAGTCATCAAACGTTGAACACGTATCGAGCATTGAGCGTGTAACATAATAGACCAATACATCATTATTAGTTTTACAATAACGTATTTATTTTATCCCCTGAGTTTATACTGATTTGTCTGTACTGTATTGATAGATGCTTTACGAGGAAGAGTAAGGTAACCATCACCACATTAACCTCAGCTGTCCATTGTGGTATTCCCAGTAAAACACTTTTGCTACATAGCAGTCGGTAAAGTCTGCTAACGGAACGTTCGGAGAATACCGAACGACGGATTACAATTTCTTTCTCTCTCTGATCGACAACAAATCACCTAGGAGAAAGACTTGACACCGATAGTTTCACAATGAACATAAAAATATTTATTCATACCATCTATTGCAAAACGCATTCACAGAACAAGGGAAAGTACTTAATAATAAGAGTAATAAAGACTTTATTTATAAGCTCTTGTCAGTTTAGTGTGTCCCTTCTGTAAGCTAAACTAAATATTAAATAAGAATAAAACTCCCCACACAATTAATCTCAACCGAAATTACAGTTTAAACATTACCGTTAAATATTTAAACAAACCTAAAATCAATAGTTAAACTACTGTTCGAGCGTTAGACAAACTACTCGTTAACACAACATCGAAATACTTAAATCTCTCTTTTTAAAGTTTAAGTAAACAGTTCACTTCAGTAGGTAAAATTCTAAACTGAAGTTAAAATACAAAAACTACTCACACAAGATCCTCCGAGTTAAAAGAAAACTAAAAGAAAGTTTAAAAAGTATAAGTTACATAAATTCCTCAAAATGTCTCTTATATGAATCATGGACGGTATGTTATCTTGAAGGGAGGGTGATATGTGATGTTGCAAGCACTGGCGGTGCTTCTACCACCTGCATCTTAAAAATTCATGTTTATGACGAGGAGGTAAGAGAAAGCCAGGAGTTTCAATTTGAGAATTTCTTTAACAATAATATAGTAAAATAATAAATACATATATATTAAATAAACAAATTATTTCAATTATAAATATATTACATTAAAACCAACAATGATAGTATCAATTTAATATATTTAAAATATCAATGAATCAAATGTAATATTAACTGTAGTAAATTAGAAATTATATATATATACAATAAGAATGTTTTTTAAATAATTTAAAATCCTAAAATACACAGTGTAGATTATATATAAGAAAGTATATAAGAAGAATTACTGTAGAACATGTAAAAATTTCAAGAAATAAAACCATCGCAGGCTTGTGTTATCACCATACCCTATGAAATTTCAATTTTCTGAATTGTTTTCCCTTCAGCATCAGGGGTACCCACAAGAAGCATTGTTGAGTAAATAGTCTCATACCTCTCCTGTTAAACATTTGGTGATAGAAGGTTGTGTAGAGAGACTGGTTGTTGGTGAACTAGTCTCGAATACTAGGTCGTTTGTCGATGTCCATTGATGTTGTCATCCCAAAAATCTTAAGTAGCTCATAGTGGGTAAAGGGAGTCCAGTTCAAATACCTCTATCGTATCTGAGCAAACATTTTCTTTGTAACATGTGCGTTGGTGTACTCGTTGATAGCAGTGATGAGAGCGTTACTTATATCTTCTGTAAACAGAGCTTTGAAACAGTCGAGGGGCGTTGAGTTATGATTGATGTCAACGTGTACATCAGGATCGTACCTGTTCTTCGGCGTAAACTCAAAGTCATTACTCGTGACTGACCTATCTTGCAGATCTACATCAGTCCAATCGTAATCTCTGGCTCTGGTAGAGAACGTAGATCTAGGAGTTGGATAAGGTCTAACTGGAGCTCGTTTTTGTGGCCTCTTTGTACCACTAGGTCCTGGTTGGGGCGATGTCTCCCTTGATCAGCTGATTGAGAAGAACTGGAACTGGGTCTCGATAACTGTTCTGAGTCACTTTCATCACTAGAGTCTCTTCCATAGTCCAATTCAAGATCAAAATCATTATCTTCATCACTCCATCCTTCATCTAATTGATTAACCAGACTCATTGCTTGCTCAGCAGTAAAACGTTTCGGTGGCTTCTTTTCACTCGCCATCTTTGTTTTACAAATTGTTAGACTTCACAAGAAAATACTGAAAAGAATCGGTCTCAAACATTGCTTATTGATCTGAAATTTATTTCTAAACAAACGACAATGCTTTGCGGAATTCATGATCTATTTATAAAAGGTGGATAATAACATGGTTTGGGTTAGACGAGACATAAATGTTATTGGACGCTATCACCGTCCACTCCGGTTTGGGGAGTTAATTTTTTTAATTTATGTCTTTTTTACCTTTGCTTTTATATCCATAATGTTTACTTGTTAACGTTTTAACCTGACTTTTAAGGTCGGTATTTATACTGCATCATATAATATATGAATTGCTGTATAAACTAGGAGTCTGGTTGCAACCGAATACATTTATTTTGAATTATCTACAAAGTATTTAAATTATTTTCATTTACATTACTCCACACAGGAGTACCATATTCAATGGAAGTTCTTATAAACTTTTTATAAATATTTAAAACTGTATTTATATTACACCCTTGATCTTGATTTATTAATTTATTCAACGTATTTACTTTTATCCAATTTTTACATTTTAATTCTTTTATATGCATTTTCCAATTCAATTTTTATCAAAATTCATATCTAAGATTTTCGTACTATTGGAAGTTTTATCATATATATATATATATATATCAAAACAACTTGATGTTTTACATTTTCCAAAATGTTTCTATTATTACTGACTGACTCGACATGGCCAGGTGGTTAGGGCGCTCGACTCGCAATCTGCGGGTTGCGGGTTTGAATCCCTGTCACACCAAACATCCTCGCCCTTTCAGCCGTGGGGGTGTTATAATGAGACGGTCAATCTCACTATTCGTTGGTAAAAGAGTAGCCCAAGAGTTGGTGGTGATGACTAGCTGCCTTCCCTATAGTCTTACACTGCTAAATTAGGGACGGCCTCGTGTAGCTTTGCGCAAAATTCAAAACAAACAAACAAATATTACTAATTTTATGAAAAATAACAAAATTTGTTTTAACTGAATTTTCTACAAAGCACATCAAAGTATCAGGTTGATTAGGACCAATTGGATTTTTTGAGAAGCTCTATCTACGTTTCTACAAGTATACTAGTAAGCTACATCATCAGCAAATTGTGACACTTGAATTTGGTTAATCAATTCATATGGACAAAGTAAATCATTTACATATAGGGTATACAGTAGTGGACTAATAACAGCTCCTTAAAGTTCACCATGTTTAGGGCTGAAACTTTCTGATATGGCGTTATTTACTTTTATTTTGACTGATCTTTCATTTAACAAGTTTTTTATCCATATTGTGTAACTTAAAGGTATATAAAACTCAGTGAATAATTTAAATAATGCCAAACTCATTATGCCAAACAATATACGCTTTTTCTATATCCAGAAAAACAGCTGCTGTAACATGTCTATTATTAAATCCATTATAGATACTTTCAGTCAGTCTGACCAAGTGGTCAGGTGTTATTTGTTTTTTCTCAAGAAACAATGATTTGGATATATTAAATTATTTATTTTTAACCTCTTTGTAATTATCCTTTCCAGTAGTTTTTCTATAAAACGTGTGAAACTTATTTGTCGATAATTCGTGGAGTCTTTTATCTTTTTACCATTTTTAGATCATGAATACATTAAAATAATAATATATTAAAAATAACACATTTTGAGTAAAACCTTAGTACTACTGTTTTTTTATTAAAATAAGAGTAACCTCATCTTTTCCAGGTGTTTTTTTTTCTTTTAAACACCTTTTAAGTTCAAATACATTAATATTTCAATTATCAATATCAACATGAAGTGGAGAACTCATTTGACTAGGAGTCATATTTTGTATATCAATGGGAAAAATTCTAGGGTCGTGATCAATCCGACTATTTACATACTCAATCCAAGAATTATTAAAAGTAGGATGATTTTTTTTAGTATAAATATTTTTTTATAAATTTTTTTAAACATTTTAACTTTCTCTTCATCACTACTAGCTTTAACTCTTTCGTGTTTGAAAATACAATTTCTATTAGTGCTATTATCATTTGTAAATCTTTTAAACTTCTTTCAAAATTTCTGGATCTTTTTCATTATATACTTTTTCATAAAAATCTATAAATTATTTTCTATTCTTTAATTGCATTTTCAACTATTCTTTGTTGCTTATTTCATGAATTTTTAACATTTCCATCATGAGTTTTCACATACAATCTTTTTAATTTTCTTTCAATTTTAATTGCATTTTATATTTCTCATATAAATTTCCACCCCTGTTTTAATTTTTTTTAAATCTGGAATACTCTGTTATACAGCAATATTAAAAATGCTAATAACTCATTTACATAAAAATCAGTTATTAGCTGTTTTTAATATCCTGGAGTAAGTTTGCAATAGTCCAACTGAAATTTTTAATGATGAAATTCTGAGTTACTTTAAATTTCTCTCAATCTACATTCTTTATATCCCTAATAATTTTGTAATTTCTATCCCAGTCTTTTCCAGTTTTTAAATGAACCTTTATAGGCCAGTAGTCGCTAAAAATATCTTCACAGACTTTAAAATCCATAATTTCATTTGTTAACTTTAGACTAAAAACAGCTAAATATAAAATATCAACTTCCCCATTGTAATGACAATGAGTAGGTTGACTATTATTTTCAATATTGAAATGATATAGATTTATAAAATCAAATAATATTGAACAATTCTTATTTTCCTTTTTACACCCAAAAATATGGCGTTTACTATTTAAATCACCTATAAGTAAAGATTTATCATTATAAAATTTTATTATTTCCATTAAAACTATATCTGGTTCAGTTTTTGGAAAAACATAAAAATTTGACATGAAAAACTTAAAATTCATATTTGTAAAAATTTCTATCACAAAAACTTCATCAAAATGTGAATTCAAATTAATACATTAACAATTATTCCTTCTTTTGTTAATATATCTATTCTTATTACATGCTACTGATATCTCTATCTCGCAGATAAATATCAAAAACTGGGATATTAATCACTACTTCTGGATTTAGCCTAATTTCGGATAAACATATGACATGAACATTATGTATTTTATTCATAAGGTTCCCCTTAATGTTAATACTCATAATTCAAACATTTTCTATCATTGAGACCAGATAGACATAGAACAAATATCTGATGTAGTTTCACGGACTAACTTGATAATGTCACTTCTTTTGGCCTTATGTTCTCTTAACGTTATTAGAGATCAGAAGTGTGATATTATTAATCAAAGCTTTTTGGAATCCTAAATGTTTTGCTCTATCTTTTCAGAACATTTAACCGTTGCTTGTGCATAATACCTTACATATGAGGTTTATTACTATCTAATATTTAAGTACTTTCCCTGTATTAATTAAATTTTGTACACTCTCTATAACTAGTAACATAAGACAAACCACACTTTGCACATTTAGGGTTATCCTTGCTAACCTGACATTCAGCAAGTCTATAATTTTCTTCACACTTGACACATTTTGTTATGGAAAGTATAATTGGACTGTAGGGCATAACATACAAATTTAAAATCACAAAAGTGAGCCTGAGTTAAAAACATTTAAAAATAAACAGTTCTACGAACAAACCATCATAGATCTGCAAACAGAATCGCGTATTTTTCATCTTATATACAGTGCAACAGACCCCCGGGGGTCATAGCGATATGTCTGCGGGCTTATAACGCCAGAAACCTGGCTTCGATACTCTTGGTGGGCAGAGCTCAGATAACCCATTGTGTAGCTTTGTGATTAATTACAAACAAACAGTTTTCATAACTTAATAACTGATTATTAAATTTATCTGACTCTTGTTCATATATATCAGTTCAAAAATTTAATTACTCACTAACTGATGGTTTTCACATTTTCACACAGCACTAACTTACTTCTAAGGACACTATTCAAGTTTAGTTGTTGTTTTTTCTATTTAAAGGACCAAACTATCCGATTAAAGAAATTAAAAAGCGTAACACACGCACACAATCCCCATTCCCCATATATATATATGAAAGACATTCGTTTAAACAAACAGGATTTTTGACATTGCCTTGATTAATAGAAATGTTTCAAAGGTTTATTGTTATGGGAAATGTACACATTTATTTCTAGATATGTTGGGAATGATATTGAAAGGGAATGAACGTCCACGCGAGAAGTAAATCGAACTTTCAGTAATTCACATGGTTTGAGCTCTATTACGGTACAAGTTGTAGATGCAATGATACTAGAAATATGTACTCTTATGTATAAACGCAAACCCGTTAGCATTCTGGATTGTAAGAATGAATGCTGATGGTGCCTCTAAACCAAGTATATTTCGGTTTTATTATTATCATTATCGACATCCCCACAATCTTTACATAGTCGACTGGATTTTTGTCCTTGAGAAAAAAAAGGTAGATATAATATCTTTGTGAAGGACAATGTTCAACGAAAATATTAGCTACATACTAAATACTCCTAAAATTTGTGTAATCAACAACAAAAGTAGCTATATGGACGGGAGTGTTAAGCCTATAAAATTCTCCCATGGAAGATAAGATGACCAAGAAAGACATAGGTATCGCATGCATTCTGGGAGAAATTATCCTATTTCTTTTAATATGTAGTGGTTAAATCTTTCATTTTGATTGTGATTTTTCTCTGTTACAGGCCTTTCTCTAATCTCCAAAGAGAAGCAATGTCTTTCACTTCACGTGTAACGGTAAAATTTGACTATTCCTCCACAAAGGAGTAGCTCAAGAGATGACAGTGGGTGCTATTGACCAGTTGCCTTTCATCTAGTCTATCAGATCAAACTATGGATGGCTAGAACTGATAGCTCTTGTGTAGCTTTGCGCGAATATGCGAAAAAAAACATTGCCGATTTTGTGTCCAGTCTCTTCCTTTAATCCACTCAGGTAGGAAACTTAGGTTTCTGCCGTTGCTCTACTTATTATGATTACTATTCTTGTAGTTAAAGTAATCAATGTACATGAGAATGCCACTTAAATTGAGTTTCTGGAGTGTTCAAAGCATCACTTTCTATGGGGTGAAACGTAGAGGACTTTGTATTTCAAACTTCGAATAACGTAAATGACGTGTAAACATTACGTATTTCCAAAGCTAGTATTGGTTCACATTTTTCAAAACGTACATTCGAGTAATTCTACTGGATAGGTAAAATGAAAACCTGATATTAGAAATGATTACAAATTATTCATACAAATTATGTTAATTCCATTTCAGTATGTAAGATTTTATATATTTTATATGTGATAGTGAACAATCGGTCAAAAGTTCAGATAAATTATCTCATGTTATAATTTCCATAAACTTAGAAAATATAATTAAGGTATACGAAATAATGTTACCCTAACAACTAAACTCGGTGTTGCTATGTATCAGAAGAAATTTTGCCTAGCGATAGAACGGGTCATTGTCATACATGTGACTAATGAATAAACGTTAGTTCTGAGTTGGCCAAGTCTATTATAATATATTGTTGCTATCTATGTATTTACATTATACTTAATATTGAATAAACGGTTCAAAACTCTACATAATCATACATTTCCTACATAAATGTAATGTTCACCATACCTTAACTAGAGTTTTTGTATGCCACTGAATTTAAAAGTTAGTAAATAATCAACATGTGAAATGTATGAAACTTACGATTTCATTATGCAGTACAATGAATTATATTTGTACGTACTCGAATTAGTTAACAGAATTAACTGTTTCAGATTAGTGTTGATAAGCTCGGTTACAAATTCAGGCATATACTAATTTTTAATATCTGTCTAAAACAAATAATCTAAAGTTCAGTCAAATCTGGATCACTTTTCAAATATAAATACCCTGTCTCTTTCACCACTAATAATCAGACTGATGCAGTTCTACTACATGGAAGAATGCAAATGAAGAACCAGCCTTTAAACATAAGTATATCATTACATATATTTATTTGCTTATAAATCTCATTTCTGTGTTTCTTTGACATAGTAATGTTTGTTTCAGTCATATTCATTATATTAATAAATAACGTTGCCATGTTTTACTAATTATATACTATATTATATTTTAGTCTATTTAAAAGAAAAGAAATGCTGCTGACATTAATGAGATGGCGAAAAAGATCGAATCCAACAGCGAAGGAGAAACAGTAAAACAGTAAACACGACACTTAAGTTTCTCTATTATTATACAACGTGAAGAAGCACCTGGTTCATCTCATGCCTATCCTATTTGGGAACGAACATTACATCACTCTATCAACTTACGAGAATAATTAAAATATTTATGTTCGAAGGTTCAAGTACTTTAGAAAAGGAAACTACATCCAACCAAGGAAGGTATCACTTTTTCTTCAACAGAATGGGAGGAATATAAACAGTAGATCTCAAACATTAGCATAGCTGTACAGAGCAACACTGAACAAGATTTGTTTTCTAAAGAATGGAATCGTGTAAGTCGTGTTGTGTTTAATAATGTCCCCTCTGTTTTATTTGCATATCAATTTGATTATTATAGTATTAATATGACATCTGATAAGGTTCTTTTTGTTTTATCGAATTCAGAATGGCAGAATTTATGTGCACATATTTTTCATTTTGATGCTTACTTAAACACTATAGTTCATAATGAAAAGTAACTGAATAATCAGATTAAATCAATTCTTATTAATATGTGTACGCTG
Source organism: Limulus polyphemus (assembly GCF_000517525.1). Taxonomy (NCBI): domain Eukaryota; kingdom Metazoa; phylum Arthropoda; class Merostomata; order Xiphosura; family Limulidae; genus Limulus; species Limulus polyphemus. Next base: position 504,981 of record NW_013665642.1, on the reverse strand, counting down.
AACAAATGTATTCTATTTTAAATGTACTAAGTTAGTTGCTTCAAAGAGTCGAACAAAGCCTTTACGGTGGCGGGTCCTGCTAGCTGACTGCCTTACTCTTACCAAGCACTTCAACAGTACGAACGGCTATATCTTAACTCTAATATCCACGTACGCATAAGGCGTCATTCAACTTCGAAAGTCCACTTCTTTATAAAAAGATCGTTTATGACAAAATAACACACACACACAAATCTAGCTTTATATTTTTATATAAAGATATAGATATTGGTGATTTAATTACTTTTAATAATTAGAATATTAATAGATATATTATTACCATTTATCCTGCTAAACTGGAAATAGAAATATTACAATATCTGACACTGAAACACATCACTTAGGATTAAACATAACAATAAGCAATAACTTTAATGAAATAAATATTTTAGATAAACATCAAGAGTTTACTTCCACATTTATGGACTTCCTTCACCGAACAGCAATTCATCGTTGTACAGTATATATATAATTTCTCAGTTACTTAGTCCATAATTACTAAGAACCAAAAATATTTTACTTACAATGTAAACTTTTAAGTTTTAAGCATAATGGTCTTCAACCAAGTGATTATGTAACGAACGCTGTAAAAATAAAAAAAATAGTAAATATCAAAAAGTCCTCAAACAAAATAGGCAAAACATTTTACTGGGGAAAAATAGGTATGTTGTTTAGTCCTACCACACTTGTTTTGGCGCTCATCACATATCAAAGTCACTTTGGTAACTAGTACATGCTTGTTATATAGCATTACGTACTGATTTAAAATCATTCTTGCATTGGAGTGCCTCACTTTAATTCTATATTGATCAGGGAGAAGATAGAGTCTGTTACTACATTTTTGAAGTTTGGGGGATAAATATTATTTTACCAATAGTAATAATTATTGACAGAAGCATCTTATTATGGTGGACTGTAAAATCATCTTCAGAAGTAAAGTTTTACTTATTATTCCTTAGTGGTGTGATTGTAGTAAAATGTTTGTTTATTATCCATCCTTCCTTGACACTATCTTCCTACAAGATTTAGATAGTATATGGTAATTTTAGATGTGGAACGTTGTAAGTGTATCCCTCTACCACATACACACGCCTTTCTTATTAGGCTACATTTGATCTTTCTCACATATTCATTTGTATCTGAATTTTATTTGTATGTTCTTACACATGACACCTTTTCTTTTTGGTCCGAGTGTCCAAAGGTTTTTCTGAAAATATCAACCAAGGTAAGGAGATGCTGTGGTGTAATATAGCAAAGACAGACCAACGACCTCTATGTATATATAAATATATCCACATGTATTAAGAATTGTATACATACAAGTAGTACTTGTATGTTTAACATTTCAAATTAGAGAAAAACAGCATAGCAACAGCACAAACTATATATATTCATATACAATATATAGTTTGTAAATATATATTCATATACAATATATAGTTTGTAAATATATACTCATATACAATATATAGTTTGTAAATATATATTCATATACAATATATAGTTTGTAAATATATATTCATAT
>NW_013665642.1:496528-502381 GCF_000517525.1 Limulus polyphemus | reverse complement strand
CAATATATAGTTTGTAAATATATATTCATATACAATATATATAGTTTGAAATATATATTCATATACAATATATAGTTTGTAAATATATATTCATATACAATATATATAGTTTGTAAATGAGCAAAGTTATGTTTTAAGAAAATGTAATAGTTAAACATCATTTATTGATGAACTATTCAATTTCGGAAATTAGCTAGGTAAGCTTTCCAAGAAATTCAGCTTGATGTCATAAGCTTGTTGGTTACGCATCTGATCTCTTTATTTAGATAGTAACTTGAAACTGATCTATTGATGAAAGGAAGCAAAAAGAGAAGATTATGAACAGAAATCATACTCATTGACTTCTAGAAAAGTTTTTACAACTTGGTTAGATTGTTCATTAATCCAGCCCTGTAGATACATATGCACACGCACACACACACACACACACACATAATCATGCATAGATACATAGACGTGCAAGTTTCTTAAATTTCTTTATTGTGTGTCAAAGATAACAATATTGTCTCAGTATAGCCCTACATGTGAGAATTTACGAAAATTATATTAGTAGGTTGAATTATAGATTCTTGTTGGTTTTCAATGCCTCCGATTTTTGGCGTCTAAACCGTAATTTTTAAACTTTTTTTATTATTACTTATTAGGTTAAACATTGCGTACATTTCTCTTACTCTGTCCATTAGTAAATTCAAATCAGAGATGTATAAAAAATAACATTTCATATCTATCTTTTGTCTTCAACAAGTCACTGCTGAGAAAATTTTCTAAAGTTTTACGCATACAAATAGTGTTTGCGATAAACCTACACTCTCCAACCTTATTTAAAAGTTCTTGTATACTAAACGAATAGTTTCCTGGACAGTGACTTGTCGGAGATAAACACAGATATGAAACGATATTTATTATACATCTGTGACTTGAAATCCTTAATGGACAAAATTCAAAGGAATATAAAAATATGTTGTAGTTTATCGTGATTTTATCACAAATATTAACTTTCTTTAGTTCACAATACGTTGTCAGATTTTAAATGCAATAATGGTTGTTATTTTCAATATGATAAATGTTTTCTGTCGTGTAACACATGTTACATTAACAGATATCACGCTTATTGAATTACTAATATTATAGTAACTTCGATTTATATATTTTGGTGAAGCAGTATTAATTTATTTGTATTTCATTTAAGCAAGTAAGCTACTAACTACTAGTTGAATTGATTTTAGAGGTTGGAAAAAATTGTGCTCTAGCCTGAAGCTGCAGGAGAAAAAATGTTAATAATTGCATAAGACTGAGTCAGAGATTGTTCATTGTATATTTTTGTTCATGATGTTTTAATTGTTCCCTTTTTAACTCCCCCCCCCCCATTTATCTTGTAAAGTGAAATTAAGTTCGAGATAATAGCAGAAAATATTTTTTATTCAAACCTTAAATTCAGTTTTTTACAAGCTCGCTGTTATGTCTGTGTGTTACGTCTCATTATTTCTTTTTAGTGTTAGGTTTACAACTTAACGTCTTACACATACTGTTCAAAACGGATGTTTAGGCACTGAAATGACGAGATTAATAAAAACGCAGAAAAAAACGAGAGAAAATTAGAGAGAATAAGAAAGAGGTAGACAGATACGATGAATAGAATAAAAAATGAGATACGAGACAGATAATAGAGAGAACGAAAATGAGAAGAAAAAAGCAAAGGAAATTAAGTAAGTAATGAACACGCTAAAAAGATAACAAAAACGAAAAGAAGAGAAACTTATGAAGATCAAGATGAGTTCTCAGTAAATGTTATTCATGTTTGTAAACTACATGCCGAGGATAGTATAGATACCACGTCAACGTTAACCTGCATCATTCAAAATGTTCACTAATCATGCAGCAGTAGGTTGAATACACAGTACATTTTCATGTATGTCGCTTTTAATCTTAAATTCTGAATTTTAATGTTCATAGAAAGTACTTTATTAAATTCAGATCCGAACAGGAAATAAAACTGTATGTCTCCCGCTTCTCCTGTGTAAAAAATAATGTTATGAAAATTGATTTGTAAAATAGTTTTAAGGAAACTTTCAGACAAATCTTTACTAAACTAGCAGACGTTATAGTTTATTAATACACTGTGAACCACACTTTCTTCCAACAAATACAGTGTATATGTTAAGTATTGTGAAAATATCTGTTACTGTTTCCGACAAAATTTTTAGACACGATTTAAAATCCTCTAAATAAATGATAGATATAATAAGTATGTTTTGTCTTACCAGTTTCATACGGATATGTTAACATTAAAGTTAAATACATCCTTGTGATAGTTTGGTATCATGTACTTCCCCATACAATAAATTAAGTCATAAAAGTTTTCAAAATATTTGCTTTTCTGTTGGCATGTTACATTCCTAAGATGACAGGTACAATCCACCTGCAAACATCACTTTAACTGTGTCATCTCTAAAACCAATATTACACTGTATTTGGTACAGGCAAACTAAGCAGGGTTTATGAGAGATCGCTAAAAGAAATAAAAAATAGCTGACGGGATATTTTGGTTCAAATATTACATAACAGGAAAACCAACGCAGACGAGTTGAAACCTATAGAAATAAGATCTGCCCTTGTGACACTGTACATAATAAATAAACTTAGTATTCCAACATAACATAACCAATACAAGTGAAGTTGCAAAGTTGATATAAAGATGTATAAAGTCGTACATCAATGTCAGTGCATTGTCGTTCTAGAATGTATCTTATGTATATTGCGAACCGTGGTGTCTGTCCGAGCGTTCGTTTGTCACCAGTTTGAAAAGCTTTGCACGCAAGCCAAGCTCAAGACTCACTTTTGAAATAACGGGAGAATAGGCATGAATAATGTTGATGCCAACTTTTATTTCGCAATCAGGATATTCTACACTAAATCTTAGGAATTATTCACACTATCATTTACATTTCAAAAATGAGACGTAACTTAAAGAATAATAATGTAGATTTACCGTATGTTATTGTTGAATGACTCTTAGCATTACTGAAATGCTCAAAAATTATGTTTCGTGGGGGGGGGGGTACAAGTAGCTAAAAGCTTTGGCTCTGAGTAAACCCAAGAGTGTGACACAATTAATCTTTTTAAATACCATGCAATAATTTAACTTGACAGATTAACTTAAACTTTTCCGTCACTGGGGACGGGTACTTTTGCTTGTAAGCATATATCACAGCAAAATGAAATCAAGGTATTTTGTATTCTTTTATGACGGATTTATTATTATAAATTTATTTTAGTATCGATGATTGTTTAAATTAAATTTATATTTAGAAATGCACATAACTTATAGTGTTAAATATGTATTGCAAAACTCCCGCTTATTCTCTAAAGTTGTAGAAGATTCTCGAGTTTAAGAATCAACAATGTATCTATGTACGTATACGCTTGTGTTAGCGTCAGTATTGTTACGTAAACTGAAGTTTCGAGAAACTCTCCACACGTTTATATATATAACCAACGCGACGCGCCTAAAACAAACAGTATATATTATTGGATTGCTGTAATTGGTATGCTATAAAATTCGTAAGCTATAACTGTGATTAACGCTTATTAATCGGGAACTTCAGATATGTTGACCAGGGACGTTTATAAATTTCGAACATTACAAATCATTTAACTTCAGTGGATTCACATAGGACATTAGTACTTTTACGAAACATTACCTAACGTTATCGGTAGGAAAATCGTCGTGTGATCAGTGAAGACCACAGAGCTAGATAGCTCCCTATTAAGTGAATTGTGCTTACTTCAACTCAAAACCAACTTGCTCATCGTGAACCCTCGATAAGATATCAAGAAAGTTCCAGAGTAGAAAAAAGACTTTATTGCTTGTAAGTTTGTAAAACACATGTATATAAATCATTGTTTGTAATAAATATTTGTAACACCCTTATTGTAAATTGTATTATTGTTTGTATGTCGAAACATATTTGTATAAAACAAAGAAAACTGTGTGTATCAATCTTGTTGGCAAATATCATAAATTGGACAGATATCGACTTTTACTTAACTACTAAATCCAAAGAGCAATTTAACTCAATTTCAGACCATTCGAAATTTTAATACATAACAGTTTACAGCTATCGTTAGTAATATTTTATTGTCTCAGTATAGCCCTACATGTGAGAATTTACGAAAATTATTGACTATTTATTCCACGCATTTATCTAGCATAAATAAGATTGGAAGATGTTATTAAAGTTTACACTAGGTGGCAAACACATGTTTTAACTGGGAATGTGAAATTTTATATAACAAAACACAATTTTTTAACTGTTACATTTTTCTCTTCTTAATATATCTCAATCATAAATTAAAAAGTTTCATAAATAGAACAGTGTTCAAAGAGATAGTCTTTGATACTGTAACTCAGCCTAGTATCTTTAGAATATATGAATTTGAATAAGAGTTCTATTTCTAATCAAGGTTATCCAATCAAATATTGCATTGATGATACTGGAGTTCCAAAAGAGTAGTTTTTATTTGAACATAAATATATGACAAGAACAATATTACAATAATAAACTAGTCTAACAGTCTCTACTTTTGGAATATAACCATACAAAAATGTATGAAAACTTTTTCAGTCATGCTCTAAATCACGTTGTTCGTGGACAATACTTGTTTTATTTTGTAATAGTTCCTAGTTGTTGTTGTTAATGTTTTGTAATAGGGTCGCCTATCTTTTATGTCTTGTTAATTATGATTTGATCTTCACTGATCACTGCTCGGGGTAGATTGTTTTTTTTGTTTTTTACTGTCATCCCAAAAATGGAAGTTTCTTTAAAAAAAAACCGAGTTTACGCTTATCCTCCAAATAGTTGTAAAAGAACCAATCCACAAAACGCCTGCTCAGGTCTTTTTTTTCTCTTTTTTTTTGTTTCATTATCGAGTAGATTCTTTAGAATGATACAGTGTGCGCATGTCCCTCGTGTATCTATTTGAGGAACTTTCAACGCGTTGATCTCAGGCGTCACAGTCACGTTACAGCGTGGCTGCAACAATCACAGAACTTCATCCTTTGTTTAGATCAAAATTTAAAGAAATATTATTTTTTAAACTCGGTTAGATTTAGATAAATAGTTTAGAATAGCTTACTGACAATTTAAAGTAACAATTTCAACCAAATGACGTTACAAAAGTCGTAGAATGCAACATTAAAAACTGGATTCACAGAGCTGGGGCACCTCAATCACCGGGATTCTTATTCCATTGATAACTTCGTCTCCTGAGCCGGAATTTTCTAAGTTCAATGAGAAGAAGATAAAGAGGTAAGACTAAATGATAATCAATATCCTAGGACTGCTCAGACATGAAGTAGGCGCAATTACTTTGTCAGCTGTAGCTGTTCAACTCGAGAATACGTTTTTATTTCTTTTTCCTTAGGCGAGAAAAATAGTTATAGTATAGTACGACAGTGCAAATGTAAAGTGATTCCTGAAGAGACGTGTAATTTTAGAAATCATCGTTAAAGAGAGAAGAAATATTAAATTTGGTTCTTTATATTTATTATACTGGTTCTAGAACCTTGTGCTATTGAGAATTTTATGAATTCTCGAACGTTCTCGAAAATTGTGTTTTCATTATTTATCTTAAAATATAATTTTCCTGTTTCTAGCCCTAATGCTGCTTGCCACTTTATTGGGTTTCCGAGCGTACAAACGGAAAGAAATGTAAATTTTTATTGTTTTTCTTGGAATTAATTATTTATTATTTTACAATCCAAGTTAGCTAGAAAATCCTTTAATTTCAATAGATCGGTTTTTTTTCACGATCAGAAGTCTTGTAATATTCTCATCCCAGTGCTATTACTAT
>NW_013665642.1:492808-495528 GCF_000517525.1 Limulus polyphemus | reverse complement strand
TGCCACTGGGGGCTATCTGAATCTAATTAATATAATATTAAATTTTTGGATAAAAAATCAGAAACTTTTTCTTTCTTATGTGTAATTACACATAATACAAGCTCATTGTATATTAAAATTGCTTTATAAATATGTAGTAGCATAGGAGGAAAGCTGTTAAATATTCTCCAACAATCTACTGAAGCATATGTTAAAACGAGCGTGAAAAGAAATATCACGGTGTTTCCAAGGAAGACTATAAGACCATTTTCTTTGACCCCCCTTTTTTCAATTATTCAGATGCTTTGACTTAAATCTGAAAGTATAAGAAAAGTAGGGTAACTAATTGCCACAGAATTTAATATTCTGTGTTTCCCTGATTGGTGAATATAAACTAACTTGCATTGCATTGCATCAACTTGTTAACATTGTGCATTATTGTACTTTAACATACCGTAGCTACAAGTGAAAGTATTAACTACATGGTATCTTGATTTTGGTATTAGTAACAGGATATGAACGTATAGATGAGTTAAATACACATAACATCATGTTACATATGTTATTAGTTACAAGCTATGAACTTACTGATAGTGTATTAATTATAACACATTAACGTGTTTATGTTAATTGGTTACAACGTAGCAACATGTTAATGTTGTATTAGCCGCATGTAACATGTTGATATTTGATAGACTATGTGCATCTACATGTTTAAAATGTATTAGCTACAAAATACCAACATGTTGACATTGCATTGGCTATGGGGTATTAACATGTATATCTTGCATTAGTTATAGGTTATCAACATGTTGATATTATATTAGTTATATGGCATGACATTATTGATATTGTATAAATTATATGGTACGAACTATCAGTGCTATATTGATTTTACATTATTTATTGGGTAATAACATTTCGATATTATATTACTTACAGGGTATTAACATGTTGATATTGTATTGGTTACACGGTATCAAAATGTTGATATTGTATTAGTTGCACAGTATCAACGTGTTGATATTGTGTTAGTTACATGATAACAACATGTTGATACTGTAATAGTCGCATAGTATCAACGTGTTGATATTGTAATAGTTACACATAACAACATGTTGATATTGTCTCAGCAACACGGCATCAGCGTGTTGAATTTTATAGGCTGTACGAATTTAAATACTTAAATGTGTTAACTATACAACACCAAAGTACTGACATTTAGTTGCATTTCTAACAGGTTATAAAACCTGTTGATATTGTATTATTTGCATGGTATCAATATGTTGATATCATATAACATGATCTTAACATTTTGATATTGTGTATACCAAACTGATACTTTAAGCAACAAATATTTAAGATCATACTCACCGACAAGTAATTATGTCAAATCTTATAAAAAAAAATCATTAAGCTTTTTCTTGGATTCGCATTAAAACTTTTCCAAAAATCCAAGGCAGACCAGGATTAAAGCTAATTTTAAGGTGTGAATATCAGGAAGAAAATTGTATCTACATAGCCGAGATATTACTTGCATACATTACCTGTAATCGATAAATTACACAAAGTAACAAAATAAGAGCTACGAAAGGGTGTAAAATGTTACGAAAACCCTGTAGTGCTAGTCTAATCTATGCATCCATATGCTTCCGGTGGTTCAGCGGTAAGCTTACAACGCTAAAATTCGGAGTTCGATTTCTCTAGTGAGCACATGTAAATAGCACATTGTGTAGCTTTGTTATGAAAGTATAAATATATGTATGTGTATGTGTGGTGTATATATATATATATATATATGTATTTCTCATATACTCTTTATATACTTTCTCTTATTGTCATTTTGTGCCGAGATTAAATAAAACGTCATTGCTTGATTTTGTGGAGTACTTGTGTTCTGGTATAGCCTAGAGTACGTAGATTTTTTTTTTTAACAAATATGCTTTAAGGATTTGTGGCAGCAGGTATTTCGTTGAAACTCGACGTATGGAAAGCTAATAAAATAAAGGTTTGGAGTCGACTTCAATAGTTCCTGATGATAACATAAATCATGTCGATACGTTGTACATTTATAATACATTTTTTTCTTCATTACCCAATCAAGGCGTCTCTAAAGTTTTATTTTCTAAAAAGTGAGATCCTCGTCATCAAATTTAAATTGTTCACAGCGATTACTTGATGTTGTATAAGTCTAAACATTTGTCTTTGTTATCCTACGTATATCCTTCTAGTATGCTCCCTCACTTGTCCACCACCGTAAATCTATCTTACCGTGCAACTATCTCCAAACTTCGTAACACACTGTAAAAATCGTCAAAAAAAGTACCTGATGACGACATAATCTTATCGAAACGTTGAATATTTATAATATAGTTTTCTTCGTTACCCGTTAAAGCCTTCTCCAAACTTATATTTTCTATAAAGTGGATTCCTCGTCATCAAATATGGAAAGCTGGTAAAGGACGTATAGCGACGCCCCCCAGTAGCACAGCAGTATGTCTGCGGACTTACAACGCTAGAATCCGGGTTTCGATACCCGTGGTGGGCAGAGCAAAGATAGCCCATTGTGTAGCTTTGTGCTTAATTACAAACAAAACAGCCCCCCAGTGGCACAGGGTATGTCTGCGGACTTACAACGCTAGAATCCGGGTTTCGATACCCGTGGTGGGAAGAGCACAGATAGCCCATTGTGTAGCTTTGTGCTTAATTACAAACAAAACAGCCCCCCAGTGGCACAGGGT
>NW_013665642.1:491622-492788 GCF_000517525.1 Limulus polyphemus | reverse complement strand
CGTATAGCGACGCCCCCCACGTAGCACAGCAGTATGTCTGCGGTACTTACAACGCTAGAATCCGGTTTCGATCCGTGTGGCAGAGCAAAGATAGCCCATTGTGTAGCTTTGTGCTTAATTACAAACAAAACAGCCCCCCAGTGGCACAGTGGTATGTCTGCGGACTTACAACGCTAGAATCCGGGTTTCGATACCCGTGGTGGGCAGAGCACAGATAGCCCATTGTGTAGCTTTGTGCTTAATTACAAACAAATAAATAAATAATAAACAAACAAACAAAACAAACCTACGGCGACAGATCATTCATCTCCTATTCGCCTATCTGACTCAGTATGGGAGAAACATAAGTGTGTATTTGTTTTATTTATGGCCTTCCACCCTCAGCTGACTCACATATCATGTGTTGGATATTAATTTTATTTTTTACACTTGTATATTTGATATTTGTGTGACTCACAATTAGCAATCAAAAGTTCTTGCAATCTTAGTGCTAACGTTGATGTCCACAATTTCAATTAACCTTGCAACTCAACTGGGACGGCGTTCTAAGAAGTGATAGGAACAATGTATGTGTAGTTACGTATTATAATTTCAAATAGTCTGAAACTGAGTTAAATGATGCTTTAAATTTAGTAGTTAAAATTGTACTTTGGATTTAACTAGTTAAGTAAAAGCCGATATATATAGTCAGTTTATGATATTGGCCAACAAGATTGATACACACAGTTTTCTTTTTTAACACAAATACGTTTTAATATACGCACAACAATACAATTTACAATAACAGTTATTACAAATAGTTATTATAAACAATGATTTAAAAACAAAAGTTTCACAAACTTACAAGCAATATAAGGTCTTCCTTTTAGTCTAGAACTTTGATATCTTATCGAGAGTTCACGATGAGCGAGTTAATTACGAGTTGATGTAGGTACGATTCGCTTAACGGAAGTTAGCTAGCTTTGTCCTTCGTTATTTATCAACCACACACGCCGAGTTTTCCACGATGGATTTATATAAAGTTTTCGTAAAAATGCTAATGTTCGATGAGAATCCACTGAAGTTAAATGATTTGTAATGTTTGAACTTTGTAAATGCTCCTGGTAAGCTATAAGTTGATATCTTAGGTTTTCCGATTGATAAGCGTTATAACAATCACAGTTATA
>NW_013665642.1:486158-491612 GCF_000517525.1 Limulus polyphemus | reverse complement strand
GATACTCTCTTTTTTGGCGCGTCGCGTTGATTATATTTATAGGCGTGTGGAGGCTTTCTCAAATTTTCAATTTTATGTAACAATACTGGCACTAACACAAGCGTTTACGTACACATATATTGTTTATTCTTACTCTCGAGAATCTTCTACAACTTTGGAGAAAAGGCGGGAGTTTTGCAATACATATTTAACAGTATAAGCTATGTATGTTTCTAAATATAAATTTAATTCAAACAAACGTTGATATTAAAATAAGTATATAATAACAAATTTGTTACAGTGTAATACGCACCCGGGTGGCTTAGCGGTAAGTCTCATAGCTTACTAAGCTAAGGTTCGAGTTTCGATACCCACGGTGGGCAGAGCACAGATAACCAATTGTGTAGCTTTGTGCTTAACAACAAACAAACAAAACTAATAGTATGTGGAATAAGTATCAGAAAACAAATATCTAAACGTAAAGTCCACTCAGGCAATAATGTTAGTCCAAGCTTTTGTTTTATTTACTGATCACTGTTTAGTTAAACCATAACTGGAAGGAAGATCCAGGAAAGATGGGAAAGAATATTAGCATAGTTCTCCAACTAGCTGGCTTATTTATGAATTTTATTAGATATTGCAGTTTCCACTAACCTTTGATGTTTTATCTGTACAGCTTCTCGAATGGTTAAGAGTATATTCATGTTTCGTGTATAAGTAAGCCATGTGGATCTAAATAACTAACGACTGGTGTATTATTATGTGTGTGATTAATAGCCTATTTTATTTTCACTTATAGCTACTTTCATTAGCTGGACCGTCCTATGATTAATGATTCGTATTTCATTGCCATAGAAACGAGGTCCGCACTTTGGGGCTGTGGATGCGTTATAAGAATGACGGTCAAATTCCATTGTTTGCTCAAACAAGAGTATTCAAAATATTGGTAGTTCTCTCAAATCTATCAATTCAAAATTAAGGACGGCTATATGCAGATAGCTCCTATCTGGCTGTGCGCGAACCAATGAAACAAACGAACATGCTCTTTTATTCAATATTATTGGTTATATATAATGGTTTATTATTTGGTTACAATTTACATTTTGAAGTATAACTAAATTTATGAATAGTATTTTTAACCTTGAGCTTAGTATACGGACTAACATATGTCTTCCAAGCTGGCCAAACACAGTGAGATATTATTAGAATTATGGCATGAATTTTCGTTAACAAAGATGTAATCCAACTCATAAGTCAATGCGTTTTGATCATAGGTCCTTGTTTTCAGTTGAACAGGTTTATAATATTGAATACATCTATTCATTTGTTACACCGGCATGTTTTATTACTACATTCTGTATTATATTAACCTTAACTTGTGCAAAAGATTTCCTTTCCTCCAGAACAATTTCGTCTTCATCTCTTACCTAATTTACCTCTGACCATTCCCGTAGCCAATGACTGTATTGATTGAAAACCCTGATTTATTTTGCAATTAAATTCAACTATGATGACTTTTAAATGCAGATAATACATAAAAATTGACTCCTTCATGAAGGACTACATTATAGGACCTTCAAACGCGGCATTCTCCTATTACACGATTATAAAATCACGCAAGATGTATCTGTATTATTGGACTGAGTTGGTAAAAGAAGAAAGATGTGATTTCAGCATAAAAAACAGGTTACTCCATGACCAGCTACCACTGCACACCAGAGGCAGTGAAGAAAATTAAACAACTTGTTACTGGTACCCTAAGTCACAGCAGTCCATTGTATCTAAAGTAGGAACATCCCTTGAAACTGTCAACAATATAACTTGCAAGGATTTACGTTTTTAGAGCAAATATCCAAACGGAAGGTCAGCTGTCAAAAGATGCACAAGAGTGAGAAAGTGCGAATTTATTAAAAAAAAATCAGAATCCATCAATACATAATATTCCATTGGGTGAACATTTGGTCAATTGTTATAATGTATTTTTTCCACTTACAAATGTTTTAAAAAGGGAAAAAGAGCGGAAAGCAAAATAAAAATATTTCATGGTAATAGCCCAGTTAACATTTACTTAGTTCAAATATGTTTTGTCCCTTTTAATTACGAATTTTTATCTTTTTTGTTTGTATTTATAATTCCATCCGTGACGTCTTATTGTTAGAGAGGACAACCTTGGACGTAAGCGCTTACATCAACTAAAGAATTAAATCATTTATCTAGTTATACTGAAATGATTTAATCTTATACATAGAGAGAGAGTACTAAAAGCGTACATCTTGAATACAAAGCCATAATTTAAACTTTGCTATAAAATGGCAAATTTAATGAGCATTCTTATAAAAGTATAACATGCTTCGATCTTTATGTGTCGTTAACTGAGAGTTTTCACATAAAAATCTAATAAGAGGTTACTTTCTTATAGATTTATATCAAAACTTAACATATTCCTCAAATAATGTATTACTCCAAGAAGGTAAGTGAAACATCTGCTCTAGCTTTAATATGAATTTGATATGAGGTAATGTAAATCCTTAAATCTATTCTAAAGCGGTATAAAAAAAATCTTTCTTCGAGCGCTCCACAGATACTCATGTTACCTCTTTCTATAGCTAGCTACTTGTTTAGAATCATATGTATGTCGGGGTAGAGATCATGACATTTTCAGAAGTGTGCCGTTTCGCAGCTTCGAACGTGTAAAAAGTATTAAAGTAAACTAATTGACTTCATTGTTGCATTACAGTATCCACCCATTAATGGCGTTCTAATCTACAATATTATTTTTTAATATTCAATTACTGAACAAAATGAAATTAAAGATTTACAACTAGTTTCATTTTAGCTAATTATTTAGAAATTAAAGTAGTTTTAAAATATTTTCTACATCATAAGTTATAGGTACTACAATTTATGAGTCTCATAATAATCTAAAACCAAGAAAAATGAAGTCATAAACCTGATAGATAATAGTTGCTATTAAAGTTTGAATTGTGTGTGACGTCACACGTTAGGGTTTAGTGCAAACCGAATAAAGATTGGAAATGTAAGACTTGGTTTCTTGCCATGCTCATTTTGGAAATCGTAAGGACCAAAAAAAATGTGAGAAATACAGTTTGGGTCAAAGAATCTGGGTTTACCTGTAAACTATTTTAATAAATATGTGGTGACGTTCACGTTTTATGAATGTTGGTATGACGATTAGTAAAGATCTCGTGAGACTATATCTTTTTATGTTTTTCTTATAGCAAAGCCACATCTGGCTATCTACTGTGTCCACCAAGGGGAACCTAACCCCTGATTTTAGTGTTGTAAATGCGTAGGCTTACCGCTATCCCAGCGAGTAACCTTTTGAAGAGGCACGGTAAAGTTAAAAGAGGGGAGGAGCAGTTATCTCCCAGTAAGATAAACCCAAAATATTTTATACAGAAGAAAATTCCTAGAACTGGCTTCACGAGATCAAAGAATATGAAATTGACTAGTGCAAAAAAAAACTTAAACTAAAATTCTAAGAATTTTAAATTACATTTTATTAATCGTCAACAAGTCACTACTTATCACCTACTTATGCTTTTTATTTTACTTTATTTTATTTATTTGCTGTAAAAAGAGCGGCACTCGTGTCTTATTTAGTTTGATAGATTTTGCCCCTTATTATTATAGATGTGGACATATCAGCTATTAAGAACTGAAATCTATACACAGAGTTATTGACGTGGTTCCTGGGACCTTTGAGAAACAAAAACCAAATCTGTGAGCTATATTCGTTTCTTCTTTTCCACGTAATTTCCCAAAATATTACTTCATGTATTAAAACTACTTACAGCTCATGCGCTTAGGCAGATGCAGCTGGTGAGATCGCATCCCCTTTAATGTACATATATGTACATGTATATATGTGTGTAAAACATATTAAAAAGGGTGTAAAAACAGCTTCTGATGCTATCGAAACGGATTAGCGTGTTCGGCAACATGGATTCGAGCCCACGAGTCGACCCATTGTGTAGCTTTGTGCTTATTATAAACAAACAAATAAATGAAAAATAATTTGCGTTTAATAACCCGAAAACAAAGTTAAACTAGGTATAGTTAAATGAACAAATTGGAGTTCCTGTTGCCAGTTGTTAAAAGTCTTTGCGCATAATTACACGTCCTAAAAATAACATGATGTGATTAATGTTCTCCTGACCACCATGGTGGAAAACAACAAAACTGGTTCTACCGGTTCATACCTAATTAAACATGATAAGCTAACACTGTCACGGAAATCTTATTAATTTTACCCTCCGACGCTCCTCTCTAGCGTTAATTTAGACACTTGTACTTGTAATGCCTGTGAAAAGTTTAATTGCGATTAGGAAACATCACAAAAATTACTCAAAAACACGTGAACGATTCAAGGTTCAGTTGTTACAGGTTCAGTTAGTTATTTCGGATTTTCGTCGACAGTTTCCTAAAATTATTTTCTACTATTAAATAAAGGGGGGGGGGAGATTAATAGCGTACGTAAGCCTATAAAAATCCCCGTGAAAAGAGTAGCTTCTCCCCCACAACCCAATCCTACTAATGTTACGTAAGTAAAGGAATACATTAAATTATAAGTAACCTAAAACCATGTTTCCGATTGTTTCGTGTAATATTATGGTGTAGGGGCAGGGGGGGGGGGGCTTCTAGCAGTTGACTCGTAGGGAGGCCTCAAAGATTACTGTGCCGATACTGTTCACAAGTGGGCCTTTCACGAGTTACAACTGTGTATCACACGGGTCCGAGTGTCCCAAAGGTGTTACTTTTGGGTATCTTATTAGTGGACCTATAACATTTGAAACTGAGTATCATCAGACAGACCCCTGGGGAGAAAAGTATTAATTTCATATGATTGACAAGTAGACATTTCATGAGTTGGGGCTGAGTTGCCTCGATTGTCCCAACTATACGTACGCCACTACAGGAGATGTAAGCACGTTTTTTATATGCTATTAAACTCTAAAAAAATGTAGGCAATGTAAGTTTTCAGGGGATGATAAGATCAGTGTTAAAAACCAAACCTCTCATCCCTCAATAAATTAGAATTGCATACGAAGTTATAATATCATCAATAATAAAATGCTTGGCTTTTAAGGGGGAAATAAAATACTTTTGTTAACCTGGTTTAAAAGGGTATTTCTACTGTTCTAATATAACCTTCTCACTTTTCCATTGTTTCTACTTGTTGGCTTAACATCGTAAAATTTCAGTATAAATATTTCTTTTATTTCACACTGAGAAGCTAACAATTGATAACAACATAAGTGCATTTTGTACTCCATTTTATATTGTTTGATAGCATAAGTGTACAATTATTAAGAAATGAGCCTTGCCCCTTGCTAAAGTGCCATAGATAATGTTTGTTTGTTTGAATTTTGCGCAAAGCTACACGAGGGCTTGCCGTCCCTAATTTAGCAGTATAAGACTAGAGAGAAGGCAGCTAGTCATCACCACCCACAG
>NW_013665642.1:473626-485710 GCF_000517525.1 Limulus polyphemus | reverse complement strand
CCCGCGACCCTCAGATTGCGAGTAGAGTGCCTTAACCACCTGGCCATGCCGGGCCTCCATAGGTAATATAATTAAAAATTCATAAAATGTACCTACTGTATCTCTGCTATATAAGTGAGTTCGACATCTTGGTCGTATTTCTTTGTTTTATTCTGATTTAGAATTTTTGTGCAAAGCTACACAAAAAGCTATCGGCACATAGCCGTCCCTAACTTTGAACTGATAAAAATAAAGAGGAGATAAATAACCAACAGCGCCCACCGTCAGCTCGTGAGCTACTCTTGTCTGACCGAATAATGAAACTAGACCTTTAATCATTTAGCGCACCAAAGGCTCCAAAATGCATTTTTGAGACAATGGGATGCGAGTCAGGAATCCTGAAGTTTTCAGTGCTGGCGCTCTAACCCATCTTAGTAATAGGGAGAATAAATAAATGCCTTAATGTGTAGGAAACATACCCTGTTGTTGATATAGAGCTTTTTAATTGTATTATTAATCTAAAAATTAGATAGCTTTTGACGTAATATTTCATTTAAACTTCATATTCAGGACAATCATGATTAATCACGGAACGGTTCTAGCCTACAGTTATGTGTGTGTATACCCGTCGTTTGTTATATTGTGAATTCGGTAACTACAAATAATTAAGTATTAATTAATTTGAAGCTAAAATACGAATGTCGTCTCTAGTTAAGCCTATTCTCTTATGTGCTACGTATTCATAATTTATAGTTAACTAGAAGGTAAGATTAATTGATTTGGGGATAAAAGCAAGCTCTTTTCTTCGTAATTAGTGTAAACCCCTGATGGGGGACTTTACAGCAGTAAGGTTTTATTGTAGCGACACTAGACATGCAGCTTCAATCTTCTTAATCTGTTCAGCTCAGCTTTCAAGATTATTTAAATATCCTGATATGATCATAAGTTATGCATTGTTAAACAAAATATATAGTTATTTTATCAAACTTTGGAATGTATATGCCACACTTTTAAATTTCAAATACTATGTGTGTTATTAAGTATTAGCTGTCTTCAAAGTGATAGTTTCTTAAATAATATTGGATAACGCAGAGCTGTATTTAATTACGTATTCAATGCAATGTGTTTGTACTTCTTAACTTAATATAAAAAAATATTTAGTTCTTGTTTAAATATTTGTAAATGTTTCATGGAACTATTCATGTTGCAAGTTATGTTCATTTATGGAAGATGGAACTCAACAGATGTGTGTGAACATTTTCAACATAAACTGCGATTTATGCCTTTTGTAAGAATAGGCTTAGCTAAATAGTTTCTTGACATCGTTAAATTGATATGAAAATATCTACCATAAAAGCCTAACAAATAGTGTTGTGTCACGCAAAATTTGCAAATTACAAACGCTTCGAAAATAAATCTGTTTAGACGTCTTCATCTTTGGGGAATAACATGTTTAATGTTTACCTGCAAATACGTTGCACTCACTGTTACACAAACACAAATGCATTGCTGAAAACAATTACAAAATAATCGGCGTAAAACATCTATTACCCATTCAGATAATATTTGTACAAATAAGGCATCTGAATAATATGTATAATGTTTACCTGCAAAGTACGTTGCACTCACTCTCACACAAATACACTGTTCAAAACAATCAGCATATATAACATTATAGGTATTACAAGGCAAAATTACCATTACAAAAATATCTCGCGCACGTACGCATAGGGGGATTCGAGGGAGTTCGACCGAACCCCCTATTTTTGTGAGGTAAAAAATTATGCTTATATACTTATAGCGCGGATACTTATGGTATTTAACGTTTTGGATGTTTGTGGATTCTATGTGAATAACCATGCAATTGTTTAAGTTATATTTCATGCAAAATTTATTCCAGATTTAATCTCAGAGCACCTATTTTTTATAAGGTTTCTGGGGGGCATACCCCCAGACCTTCGTATCATTAGGATGCTTTGCATGCTGATTGGGCTTCGCACAATATGTATTGGCTTTTTATCTAACAAATTAGAACGCCTCTTCCAAACATTTTGCACACGGGTCTGTATCGATTACCCTCTCAGATAATATGTATACAAATATCGCCTCTGACGAACAGTTTATTTGCTTTGAGATGTAAATTATTGATCATTCAGCCTTTATTCGTAAATGGATATTTATCATATTTTATTTAATATCTTTACGGTTTATAAAATTTCATTTCAATATGAAGTATAGTCACCACGAACAGCAAGAACAACCTGGCGCTGATGTTGCATGCCTAAAAATTAGAAATGAGGGTGTTGGTAAGGTCTTGAGTTATCCTAGACCTCTCTTTTGAAATAGCTGTTTTCACGAAATATTTTAATGTGTTGCGTCACCTGACGGGATGTGGCGAGCGATTTAAGTCCGGTGAGAATGAAGGCTACACTATTCGAACACCTTCTTCAAAGAATGTGTTGACCTGTCCAGCATGGTGGAGATTAGAATTGTCACTCAGTAAGCTTAAATCAGGAAATTTGTACAAGCGTATAGTACCACAAAGGAATGTAGGATGTAATTTCAACTACGTATGGCATTAGTGGTATAATTCTAAACAGTATAGAGGCTGGTACATCAACAGTGCTTATTCCTGCTCAAACTATACATCCACCACCGCTATACGCGTCACATTCCCGTATGAAGATGAGGCGGAGTTAGTTCCAACTTCTTTCTAAATGAGAATAACTGTTATCTGATTATTGGGAGAAGAGCAACTCATCTCTGAAGAAAACACTGTCCATGTTTTTGACGCTATTGGTGGTGAGCTGTTTTTTGCATTGCTCTGAGTAGAATGCATCTCACAGGCGCCTAACTATTACCAGCCTTGTGAGGGCTGTACCAAACCATCTGTATGCTCACTCACACGGTGTCCACTTGATTCAATATTGGATCCTACATTCTATCGACTTTTTTTATTAATAGGCTTAACTAAACAGTTTCTTGACATTATTCAATTGACATGGAAATATCTACCTAAGAATTATCACTTAATAGGCTGAAATCAGAACAATTGTACAAGCATATAGTTCCATAAAAGGCTGTGGGATATAGTCCTTGTTATGTATTGAATTAATGGTATATATCTAAAATATATAGAGGTTTGTGCATCCATCAGTGATTGTTTCTGCTCAAATCACACAATCACGCTGCTGTACACGTCACATTCCTGAGTTATCCTAGACCACTTTTTGAAAGTTCTGAGTAGGCTGAAAGGATCATTGTACAAGCACAAAAGGCTATAAGATGTAGTACCTATTATTTATGAAATTAGTGGTATAATTTTGAAGAATATAAAGAGATATTACAAAATATTACAAATTTAATGACGTGTTTAATTCGAGACGTTACATAATTTACACACAATGATGTAACTTACTTAAGAAATTATGTCAAATGTAATTTGTTCGAAATATTATAGAATTAGTACACTAAAATTATGCTTGTTCAAAGTATTATATCGTTTATACATCCATACTGATTATCATATGTCCGATATTCATAACTGTACTGAGAGGGGCCTTTATGATAAATGACCTAAAATGCAAAGCTAGAAGGCCAGTTTTGATTGATTAGGAAATATATTTACTGTTGAGATAATGTTAGTCTTATGGATTATTTTGCTGATATTGACTTTTGCAAAGAATGTGCAAGCTATTGGAAACCCATTTTAACTGAAACTGGAGTTTGCAGACCCATCACACCGCTACAAGAGGGCCGCACTCAGACTGAGGTGGCACAGGTCATGGGGTGTTACAATATGGGGTCAGTAGATTGCGACTCAGATGCCAGACTACAGAGAATACACGAGGAGGCCAAGCCAAGGTTGCAAAAGGTTGCAGTAGACGACCGATATCTGCAAATTTAGCCCTTGGAAACCGCACCACCAGCGTTAGGAGCTCCAGGAACGAGCTTCAGCAGAGTGAGTGTATCATGCTCCATGAGGCAGGGCTCAGGTCTACGATACAAGTCAGGGCTCCTGTACTAGCTGCAATAAACCGAACATCCTGGCTGGTTTTTGTCCACGAACATGTCACCTGAACCCTTCAGCAATGGACCTCTGTATTGTTCACAGATGAGAGCAGGTTTTGTGTATCTTTAAATGGTCGACGTGTAAGGGTTTGAAGAGGTAAAATAAAGCGATATTAGGCCTGTAACATTGTCCACCATGATGCCTTTGGTGTGGTGAATGGGGGATTCCTGACAGCAATATGTTACGTGGATAGTCCTCACACCTCTAGAATCACGCAGAATTTTTTAATTTCAGCATGAAGGAATAGGGGTACTGGACTGACCTGCTAAGTTACCGGACCTAAATTGAGCATGACTTGCTAGGAAGAATAGTTAAAGACGAACAACCTGCTGATACGGCTGTCCAAGAGCTCAGAACTGCCCTCATCCAGGAGTGGACTGTGCTACCCCAGCAAGTCATCCGAAATATCATCAACAGTATGGAGAACAGGTGCAGAGAAGTCATAAACAATAAAGAAAGACCTACCAGCTACTAGAGACACATTTTGTTAAGTTTGTTCATTTTAATAGATTATTTTTTTCTTTGATACTAGTGCAGGCAAATTTAACATTTTTCGTTAATTTTGCTTTTTTTCAAAGTTGTACACCAATTTTTCGGCTTCCTTAGTACAGTTTGTCTGAATATTTGTAATAAAAAGTTTATTCAGTATTGCACGTCTCTCTGTGTTTTTTCTTCAAATTTTGAAAAAAAAAACCTATCAAAACCTCATTACCTTTTCATTGTTGTGAGAAGTGTATTACAAGGTACATTTTTCCTTTAAACTGTTTGGTGTAGTTTTGACGTGGTGTATTTAATGATGTGGTAAATTCGAGATGTTACATAATTTACACACAGTAACGTTACTTATTTGACAAATTATATCATGTTTACACTGTTATGTTTTTTTAAGGGGTATTAATTTTTAAATTATGTTGTAGCTTAATCGATATGTTACCTATTTATCAATTGCGATATTGTTTGTAAAATATTATTTGACAACATTATTTGACAAATTATATCATGTTTACACTGTTATGTTTTTTTAAGGGGGTATTAATTTTTAAATTATGTTGTAGCTTAATCGATATGTTACCTATTTATCAATTTCGATATTGTTTGTACAATATTATTTGACAACATTATTTGACAAATTATATCATGTTTACACTGTTATGTTTTTTAAGGGGTTATTAATTTTTAAATTATGTTGTAGCTTAATCGATATGTTACCTATTTATCAATTGCGATATTGTTTGTACAATATGTTGATTTTTTTTATTTAGCGCGATGCAGCTTTCTTGACATGTTACATAATTTATACAGATAAACCTAATTTATTTCATATATAAGTTATTAATCAAAACTTAGTGTCACTGTAAATTCAACATTACTGTGTGGCTGAAATTATATTTTCATATAGGAGATACTTCATGTATGTATAAACACGTCATAAATCCAACCTATCAGAACCTCGAGAGCCTCTTTAATACACGTATAACTCGCCATCCGTCTTAATGTTTCAAAGGAAACTTAAGATAATGTCGATAAAGTAATATTATATATATACGCTATTTTGAACCTATACTTAACTTTAGTATGATAACATACTATATATAATGAAACAAACAGAAAGCTAATCTTCACAACGCCTTTGGTGAGGCTTAAAGTCTTAAGTTTTTTTCAAACAAATACCAGGCCAAAACATATTGGAAAAGTTATAATAATCACGTTTCACAGCACGTTTCGCGGTAAGCCTGGTCGTTTAAACTTCAAACATCATCTTTCTAAGTTTAGATAAATATCTTCAAAATAATTAAAAAGCAGAAGTGGGGGTAGTAGTCTTTCATATTATCGTCAACGTGGCCTTTAGCGTTTGTTAGAATAGTACGATTTAGCGCATATAGAGTCTGATAATGTTTTTGTGTGAAGCAGTCTTCTTTATTTCCCCGAAAGAGGGGCCAAAGACCGCCTGGAGGGGGTCACCTGTTTTAACCACTCGAACCACTATACAGTAGTGGGTTATCTGTCAGTCAGTCAGTAAACACTAAAATGACGTCAAATAAGAAACGCTTCACGTTGCAATTTGTTCTGTCGTGCCGACAGCAAAACTTGCGCATGCTATAAATCACTAGAAATATTATGCATTTTGTGGGCTAGACCACAACATGAGACATGAAGTTCAAAAGCAAAAAATATAATATTTGTTACTCTTAATTTTGATTTTATTTACTCTTGAAACAGAAGACTTTCGGGGACCCTGCGGAAGTACGTCTAGTAAATACTATTATATTGACTTTTTTAGTTGGCAACTTGTTACAATTTGCTTTGAGTATGAAAAATTGTAAGCGTTTAATTAATAAAAATTACTGATTAAAAGTAAGTTAACCATGTACATCAGAACTAAATATTCGTTTCAGAAAGTCACGCAAAGATATAAAATGGCTTTCCACGTATAGTCATCCGTAATTTTGAACTGTTACACTACAGAAAAGCGAACTCTTGTGCCATTCTGATCTGACCGAACTGTGGATTTTGACTTCACTAGTAAAACGCACGCACGACCTCAGTTACCAATGTTTTGAGAACGTTTATTTGAGGTAACTGTTCGCAAACCACAAACCAATCTGGGTACGTTAACCATTTGGATACGCCTGGCCCATGAATTAATGAAGTAAAGCCTTTACAAATTTGGCTAGAAACACTAAATGCCATAAAAATACAAGGGAATAAAAACCTATAACGATTAGAATGCAAAA
Source organism: Limulus polyphemus (assembly GCF_000517525.1). Taxonomy (NCBI): domain Eukaryota; kingdom Metazoa; phylum Arthropoda; class Merostomata; order Xiphosura; family Limulidae; genus Limulus; species Limulus polyphemus. Next base: position 478,924 of record NW_013665642.1, on the reverse strand, counting down.
GAATACATACGGAATTGCAACCGTAATATTGGATATTATAAGATAAAGCATATTAAAATTTATTACTTTTTTATGTTTTATTAGAATCTTAAATCAACCATGATTTTACTTGATTAGTGCCATTATTTGCACAACACCCACCATCTTTAATAATAACAAGTATTTTTATTTATAGAATATCGTTCTTCCTTAAGCCTAAGAGTGGATTAATGGTCCAAAAAGTGACGATGTATGAGAAACAAACAAAAACTTTCCAGTAAAGATTCAACTCTTAGCACTCACGTAAAGAAAGAACACAGCAAAAGTTCTTGTTATGAAGACTGTTTATTTGTTTTTAAGCACAAAGCTACACAATGGGATGTCTTTGCCCCACCGAGAGTATGGAAACGCGATTTTTAGCATTATAAGACCTCAGACTTACCGTTAAGTCACCAGGGAAGGGGCTCTTCTGAAGAATCTACTATGATTAAAACCATATAGTTTGGTATATTTATTTTTGGGTCATCCTGTACGTTTATCGTGTTTGTACAACAACCTGCTAGCATTTGTGGATATTTTGTTTGTTTGTAATTATGCACAAAGCTACACAATGGGCTATCTATGCTCTGCCCAACACGGGTATCGAAACTTGGTTTCTAGCGTTGTAAGTCTGAAGACATAGCGCTGTGCCACTGGGGGTGGGGGCTGTGGTGGAAGTGTGGATCAACTTCTACTACACACTGCCAATTATTAGTATTATTGCTGCAATAACATGCCTACCCTATTCATGTACCTATGCATGTGAACCAATAAATGTATTCGCTGAGAAAGACAACGGGAAACCACTTTGACTGTTATTTTCTATGGCTTTATGTGCCATTGTATTCATTTGTCCTCGGCTTCGCGGTTCAAAGGAAAATCGCTGAAGAAAAAAACCAGGCAGGAAAACAATGATAAAATATTATATAATAACATTTTGTATTTTCCTTTCTTTAAGAAAGAAATTTCTAGTTGGATGTGGAAAATACAGAAAAGCCCGAATTTGTCATTTTGGACAAGGCTTGAAGACGGTGTTATCATGGCTAGTGCCATGGACGTCCGCAGAGGGGCAAGTAAATATTTCTGCGGACACCCATGGCACTAGCTATATTAAAAAATATTAATTTGCTTTCCGAAAATCGCATGCTGTTTTGTATTGCTAAAAGCCCCTAATTATGTTGTATTTGTAATGATATGATATGTACTATTGGTTGTTGTAATGATATGATATGTACTACTGGTTGTTGTAATGATATAATATGTACTACTGGTTGTTGTAATGATGTGATATGTATACTGGGTGTTGTAATGATATAATATGTACTACTGGTTGTTGTAATGATAAAATATATACTACTGGTTGTTGTATTTTAGCACAGGGCTAAATAATGAGCTATTTCCTCTCTGTCCATCGCGAGGAATCAAACCCCGAATGTTAGCGTTTTAAGTCCGTAAAGTTGCAGTTGATCCGCCAAGGGAGAGGGGAAGGTACCACCGGATACATCGTGTTCATCTACCAAAACTTTGCATTACGCGTATCACTATTTACCATAGTCGTGTGTTAAAACTGGACAATATAAAAAACGGCTAATTCGTAATGCAAAACATGTAAATACACTTTATGGAACTGAGGGTTCATAGGAAACACGAGACTTAAAGATGAATTGTATGTTACCTTACTTCGTGCTAAAAACATACGGAATATCTAGATGTTTTAAGAGTCTTAATCTACTAGTTTTGTTTAAAGTGAATTAACAATCGAACTTAATGTTCAGTCCTTTTCCTTACAATTTTTATAATTGAAGATGTAGTGGTGACGCTTTCATCTTCTGGTTAAGAACTGTTTTTGTTTTGTTGTTGTTTTTTGTTTAATAGAAACAGATTCTAGTATTCCAAAAATGGAGAATGACGCGGAAAATAATGAGCTAAGTGACAACGGATTATTAACACAAGAAACCTTTGATCTCACTGAAACATGAAACTGATGTTATCTGTAAAATGATTAAACCAAGGGTACCTATGAATATTTAATATATTTTATACGGGCAAACTTGTTAGTTTGCGTGACTGCGTATCTGAAGGTGCAAGGTTCGATCTGTAGTTTACAACTAAACATGTTTCTCTGCTTAAGTTATGATGGCGTTATAACTGTTTCAGTCAGTCTCGGTCTTTAGTTAGGAGTAGCCTCGTAGACAAAGGGTGGTACTGAATGGCTGCTATGTCTGAACCTTTTGCCCCCCCCCCCCAGTGGCACAGCGATATGTCTGCGGACTCATACCGCTAGAAACCGATTTTCGATACCTGTGGTAGGCAGAGTACAGACAGGCCACTGTATAGCTTTTCGCGTAACTACAAACAAACAAGGGTCCCCCAGTGGAACAGTGGTAAGTCTACGTACTTGCAACGATAAAATATAAAATTCGGGGTTTGATTCCTCGCTGTGGACACAGCAGATAGCCCAATGTGGCTTTGCTATAAGAAGAACATGTGGTTGAAACTTGGGTTTTCTGACATTGTTTTTTACTAGTCCATATGTAACATAAAATGTCGTTCAGGCTGAAAATACAAACATTTATTCCTAATAAGAGTGTACTTTTTTGGTCATATTTAATGTCTCAAAGTTTTAACCCAAGTAAATGAATTATTAAGGTTGTGCTAAAAATCAATGTGAGGTTATTTATAGTCACTGTTGTGCATGAACTAAATTTACAAAGCTATTTACGTAAACAACCGAAGAAACACAGTAATTAATTCATTGTACACTTCTGTGGCGACACGTAGTGGCTGGCCTATTAAAATATAACCTTCAAAAGCTCAGGATTCTTGTGAAGACTTGATGAAACAAATTACTATAAAACTTGCTTCTATAGAATACATAGAGCTATTTAAGGAGTTTGCAAGTGATTAAGAGATAATCTTTTTGGTAGAAAGTCAATAACTATATTTAAAATTCCAGTTCATGAGAAAAATGATGAAACGGTTGCCATTTGTTTTCTACTGTTTACTTATCTTATTTTAGATTTCATAAAAGACATTCGAAATATTTGATCCTCTTCTAAACCTTTTGTAATTTTATAAGATAATTTAAAAGAGACTGGAGTGTGCTAGTTTATTTATTTCATAATGTTCATTGTTAGCATCAGTCTAGACTTTATTAATATCATTGCTTTAAGGCTAAGTTTGTTTCAGAAGTTTCGCGGAAAGCTACACATGTACATTGCCGTCACAAATTTTGATCTGATAAACTAGAGGGATAGCAGCTAGCTAACAGCACACAGCGACAACTTTTGTGCTACTATTGTTTGATCGAATAGTAGGATTTAACCACCACTTTTATTGAACACCAAAAGCCACAAATTTCTGAGCGTTTTTTTTTCCCACAATAGACCTCGGCTGACCACGTAAGGCCAACTATTCTTAAGTGAAACACTCAAATAATGGAAATATCGATTTACTAACTATTTTAATTTAAAAATCCTCCCTTTGGTATTAATTCACAGAAGGTTAATAATTAAAACCAATACAAGTTTGCAGGTATAAATATAAACTATAGTCAATACTTCCTTACTGGACTGTATGCAGATGCTACGTTTAGTAGCGATTTTATAAACTTCAAATAATTTATCTTAGTACAAAATGGTCATAAATTATATTTTCAGTTTGACGTTGTCAGATAGCTTTTTTTTTTCCGGGAGTTTTGTCAAATGTCGTGTCTATACAAATACACAAGGCTTACTCATTGATTTTATTTATTGTATTTTGGAACAACATTTACATTGCAACGAACATAGCGGGCAGTACGACATCGCCACAAGTTGTGTCATACACGATGCAGGTGTCTGTTTATGGTATTAAAGAGATTATTTTCATGCAATAAATTATAAAAGACATTTAGAGTTTCCAAGAACCGTTCAAGATATATGCAATTGTTTTATTTTGATGCTTTTTGCTGCTGCTGTTGTATCCCACGGTAGCTCAGCCAGAACCTTCATGGGTTTTAACACTAAATTTTGGGGATTGATTCCTATGGGAGGACTGTGTGCAAATAGTCCATTGTGCTTCAAAATACAACAACAAACAAACGGTTGCTATTATTTTCCCCTGGCGGTAGCTAGGGGTTTAAAATTTATATATTCAAATGTAAGACATTTAAGCTTAATAAACTTCCCAACTTATTACATTAAAGGCTCATGACTTAAACCATGTTGTTTTGCAAAATATTATTTACTTAACAAGTCAGTATTCCTAGAAAGCATGTGGTGAACTTTTTTTTTGTTTTTGGGAGGGGCGGGGGCATAGTTTTATTACAGCAAAATGTACGAGTTCAGATGCATTGAATGCAACAATTTCAATATCGCCATTTTTGGCATTTTACTACATTACCACATTGGTATCACACGAATTCAAATCCGGCTCACCAGCTCCGAAATCCAGAGTCAATCCATAGGGCCAAACTCGCACTCTGGCGAAAATGTTACTACTGAATATACAGGAGGTTTGATAAGAAAACTTAAGTTGTGGATAAATTAAGGTATTGTCAATTTTATAGCTTAAACTTACACCACTATTGCCTCTCGGCGGCTCAGCAGTAAGCTAGAGGGCTTGAAACGGTAAAATTCGGTGTTCAATACCTGTGGTTGACAAAGATCAGACAGTCTACCGTACAGCTTTGCGCTTAACAACAAATAAACAACGCTGTTGGATTATGCCTTCTGGCGACAACAATGCTGTACTTACTTAAACTAAATGCAGTTACTTTCTGTTCAGTTTATAAGGCATGTACAGTATTATTGTAGATTTTATGAAGCCATATAAAGTTCAGATGTTAACTTAAAAATTGATACGACAGCGGAAGTCACGTGACCCTGGTAACACGTAATGAGTTCTAGAAAGATCGGTGAACATCACGAATAATCCAGTATTTGCTAGGCGCCCTCTATTATTGTATATAAGTGCGCCCGACAATTAATCGGAATTGAATTGCAGACAGGCAGATATAAAGACAGACAACTGAGTCAAGCGTGGTAGTGACGTAAGTAAAGCGCGTGAATCGTTCGTTGTGAATTATAGCGTGTGTTTAATTTAAAGTGGCTGTGGAAATCAAGTGTATTGCAAAGTTGAATTGAGAAAGAATTAAACTAGTTTTATTTAAGAAAAGACTTGTATCTCTGAAGTTTCATTGGAAATAAATTATACAGAAAAATTAACAACCGAACACAGAGACGTAACAAATTGGTGTCAGGAGTGAGATGAAAAAAAAAGAAGATTGAAACGAGAAGT
>NW_013665642.1:452319-472626 GCF_000517525.1 Limulus polyphemus | reverse complement strand
CGTATTTATTTGTAGAATAATAGTAAAAAATACTCAAAATACAGACTAAAATAGTTATTTTAAGGTAAATTCCAGTAAAATTTAACGGTGAATTGCTGTGAATTCAACAGAAGACATCGTGATCTAATTTAAGGTTCCGAACTTATTTTACGATAAAAGGTCTGACAGTTGCCAGTCATTTTAAGGTAAATTAACGGTGCTCTTTTTTTACAGTGTATTCTTACTCTCTGAAAAAATAGTAACATCTCTGAAATCCTCTAATACAATATTTTATAAGAGTTCATATCGATTATTTGGTGTATTTACTCGCCGTCGTTTTGTTAAGAACTCTGACACAATCAAAGTCAAGTTTCGATCAAGAAGCCTCCAAAAAAGAAGAGTGTGAAGAGTATAATCCAAATAATTATAGATTTAGATTTATTAACTTCAGGACGCTTAACAATCAGATATTGTCATTATCGTATTTCGCTCAAGACTCATCTTTTGTTTCTTAGTTTGGATATTTTATCGATCTACTTTTCTCTAAACGTCTATCATGGTGGCACTGTAATTCATTGTTGTGTATTATTTTAGTCTTATGATCCCAGATTTATTTGACGGTAAATTCAATCAATGTTTAGGATAGAAACAGTCCATAGTTTTGTTATATATATTTATAACAAAAAATTAAAACAAAAGATATATATTGTTCATCTTAATGTCTTTTAACTGCACGCCCTACAAACATTTCATATGTTATTGGATATGAATTAACTTGACTGTTATGACTACTCCAAACAGCTGACCTCTCTTCAGTCAGATGACCAAAACATGTTGATGACATAGGTATGATCAGTTGTTTTGGAGTTCAAATTAGTTGTTATTAAAAACTTGAGATTTGTAGAACTAAATTCCAGTTAACTATCCGTTTATTTATTTACATGCTAGACGAGTTGAGAGCTAGCCAAAGCACAGGTTCTCTTCCCGTCGCAACACGTTTGTCAGTGCGTCGTCCAAGTAGCGTTGTACCGTCCCTTATTCCTAACCACAAACAATCAGTAACAAATATTTAACATAGACAATGATTATTTTTGCACAAAACACACAATTTACAATTCAGTCATTAATAAAGCTATTGTTTCTAATATATAACATTGTACTGTATTATTTTTGCTCTATAACGTTCATTAAAAAATAAGTTTTTTTTAAAATTCAACTCCATCAGAAATTTTCTTATTTTTAAGTTCTTTTAGTTTTCAAAAAAAGCGTTTATAATGATTTTTTTCTAATTCCAAATCTTTAATAAGAAAAATATGATCGATTTCTCATTGTTTTATATTAGGCAGAGCGGTTGATTACAACTGAACATCGTGCTGTTTATTGACGAAATTTCTAAAATCGAGTTGCCTTTTTTGGAATATTAAACATGTGCAAGCGTTAATTGATATACATTTGACAAAACACTAAAACTATGGGGAAAGAAAAACATAAAATATGGAGTAAGGTAAAGGTTGCACTTACGGTTTGAGAAAAAAATTCATAAATAACTATTAAATCTTTTCGTAGGCATAATTCTTGTTAGAGAAGAATAGGTATGAGTTGTTGTATGCATAAAAATGTTAGGATTTGGTTTTGGAATATATTCATTTTTTTTTTTTTGCTAATTAAAAACTGAACCAAAGTAGCAGTAACAGATGTAAAAGGGTTCGATAGGGATAATCATGTTTGCGTAAGATTTAATAAAGCAAAGCACTTCCTAATAAAATAAACGTAATAAAGTCTTTATTGTGATAAACATGAATACTGCATAGATTTGTTTAGTGTTGCGCACGTTTTTTTATGGCCTGCACCAGCAAGAAGCGTAGGAGTAAACGACGTTTTTCTCCCTGTGTTAAGGCTCTCATCAGGTCGACGAGTGAGTAAAAATAAAACTGTGGCAGTCATTTAGGGGAGAACCCAGGGATTCTCAAACTGAACCCCTAACCTTCATCCCCGCGGGCATGTGTTACTAAAGAACGGAAAGAAGAAAGAACTCGGAAACATGATTGAGTAAAGAAGCATGAACAAACAAAGAAATTGGAAAAAATTAGACTCCAGGAAAGCTAGATGCACAAAAAATTCAGCTACAGACAGAACTTCAGGCAGACTTTAGAAAAAAGATCTTATCAGAAAAGAAATACGTACAAGGAAGTTTCCAAAGAAATACAGTAATACTGTAAAATACAGAAACAAACTGGAATACATGGAGTATTCTTAAAAATGGAAGAAAACCTTTGATGGAGTTATGATAAGGAGGGGCGGAGACCTGGAGGAATTAAACTGACCCAAGCGAAAATTTTTCTACCGATAAAACAAAATTATCAAAGAATAGGAATCAGAAACAAGGGTAGAATCCAAATCAGGATCAGAAAGGTGATCGATATAGCTTGGGAGTGTGTAGAATACAAGAGGTCTGAATGACAATATCTTGTGAAAAACAAGTAAAATTTCACATGTTCATTAACTCATTATAAACGCGCTGGGTAGTCTGAGAAGACTAGTTTGACCTGAACAGGATATTTTGGTTGTTATTCTTGCATGTTAACTTTATGCTTCCTGACTGTTTGATAGGGAATAACGTTAATAAAACTCGTGACTTTTCCATATTTCGTGGCTGTAACGCGATATAGTGAGTGAGGTTGAAAATTGGCCTCCAGAAGTTTAATACTGTCGACTAGCAGCCAAGGTTGAATCTGCCAATCGTTGTGGGGTGTAGTGGTCTGCTGTATAGTACGTCGTCTTTACGTAAGCGACGCGTAATAGACGTCATCAGCAGGATATCGTGTTTTGTCTACTGAATCATCGAGGAGTCTTCTAGAGCTAAGATCAGGAGGGAAACCACATGTCGTACACTAAAAGGTTTAGGTTTAGAAACTCAAAAATGGGTTGTGCGATGTGCAACAATAAGATGATCTGAGTAAACTGTTTTGTTGGTTTACACACATTTGGCCTGAGCTTGTTTAGCAGTTCTTCTGGAAATATCTATCTGGTGAGGTTTAAAGCGTGATGTCATCATTCTAGTTATGCTTTTTTTGTGGAGAGTATTTTTTGTATCATTCTTTTAGAATTTTGCGCAAAATCACACGAGGATTATCTGCGCATAGTTGTCCATTATTTTGAACTGACAGACTAAACGGAACGCAGCTAGTCAATAACCCACACTGCCAAAGTTTGGGCTATTCTTGTCTTATCTAATAGTAGCATTTAAACGTTACTTTCATAACGCGCCCACGCCCCCAAACCAGATAACATTTTTTTGCGATAATGGATCGCGAACCAATAAGAAAACAACAGAAACAGTGAAGTAAAATGCACTGTTTTGTGTCACACAATGCTGGTTTCGGGTTATATTCTTTAAGAACGGTCCACTACGCAAGCTCATATATGACGTTATAAAGTTTGTTTTTAGTAGACTTAAATATAAGTTTTGACGTAAAAAACGACTTTAAATTAGTTACAGTATTTGTTACTTCAAAGTAAGATGTAAAAGGATTATATACGTTTGTAAAAAATATTTGCTATTTGGTGCCACATTACTGTAAGTTTTAGTTTTAAAGCTAAAGAATAGCTGTCCCCAGTTAATTAAAAACTGTTGATCAAAGACAAGACAGCAACACCCGCGGCTTACACGGCTACCCTTAAACAATTGACCGGATTCAATCTCACTTTTATAACGCGCCCACATCAGAAAGTGCGGAGTTTATTCGGTGACACATCGCAGGCTCGGACTTTGATACGCAGCCCGGTATGCTAGTCACTAAGTCATGCTCGACCTCGTTAGTTTTAGAGAACATTGAAACAAGAGAACCGGATAAAAGCAAGTAAGATAGTGTGAATATAAATATTTAGAAGCTCATTATAATAAAGAAATAGTAAGACAAAAGCTTGCAAAAGAGTTTCACAAAATGAAATACATTCATATGGTTTACTTTATGGTAAAATAAGCAATAAAAACATCAATACTGAACCTGTATAGTGCATCTCAAATCGCAAATTCTCCCGTTGTTGTCAATTAACTATCAATTACTCCTCTTGTAGAAATTGCATGTTTTATCACACAGCCTAAAACATAAAGACATCCCACGTGATTTGCTACTTTTCTTGTATTCTTTATAATCAAGCGAAGATAAAGGCTATTATAATTTAAATATTTCTGTAGTGAAATATTGTAATTGTATCATTTCGCATCAGTAAATTTATTCAATATTGTAACTGGTATTACCAATGGTAATTCAACCAAAGCAAAATAAAAGAGTATTAAAGAAAATCCACGTAATGCTTCTCGGAAAGCACTCCCAAAATTTAAAGTAATTTTGTCGATTTACAGACTGTTAAAAAGTAGTGCCAGTTAATAAAAAGGTTAACTCTCACATTAACCACTCCTAAAGGTAATTTGAATATCAGTAACAATTTCTAAGATATTTGTATTATTAGTTTCGACACTGGAATCTATCCAGCTTTATTCCAATAAGTCTTTTTTTTATTATTAATCCACAACAGAAGTTACTTTTACTAGGGTCGGCAAACTACTGTAGATGTACATATATATTATGTTGTAACGAGTTTCTGTTTACGATTTATTTACTATCTCCTGTACTTTTACTCATTAAAGTTTTCTGTCATTTCTTTACTTATTTTTTTCTTTTTCATACTAATACTGACACTATATGCTACCACTGTTCTGTTTCAATAGTTTACATTGTAATAAATAGCGTTATATGAAGCTTAATAATTAATATTTATCATTATGATATACAGTAGAAGAGAACAAAGGTTTGCTGGACTGTTTTTTTTTTGTATATCCACGAGATATATTAGTGTTTTATATGTTAAGCTGTGAAACTTAAAAAAATAATGACAAACGAGCATGCAGCAATTTATTTTCATGAAATATTTCTTACAAAAATATTCCAACAGCATTTCACAAAGGTTGGTGGTAATTTGTCACTTGTCATAAGGCATTATTACCTACCTAGAATTATGAAGTTTTTTTCAGATACGATATGCAAATTCTAAGATGTTATGTAAAACAATAAATTCTCGAGGCTTAATGGTGTCGAATCACGAAGGGTTTAGTGCAGTCAACATTTGTTTATCTCACCTGAAATCATCCAGTCATTAATTAGTATTTGGGTAGATTTAGCTGAAGAAAATCAGCTTTCGAAAGTTCAAAGGTATCGGTTCTAAATGATCCTTTTGGAGATTGGTTATTGTACTGTCACTACTGAAGACTTGAGATTCTGTAGGAATAAATTGGCTAAACTCAAGACTGTTGACTACTTGAAGTAAGAAATCCCGCAGACTGTTTGCAGAAGTGGGGTTTCACGTGAAGCAGAATATACATAGAAATTTGGTAAAATGGCGCTACATGTTAATAACCTTCATGCTGATATATGAACATCTAAAGTTTCGGGTGACTTAGTAAATGTTTATTATGGATTTGAATGATCGAAATACTTTTGATGACAATAGGTAAAAATGAATGCGAAAAAATCAAATTTCTTTCATCTTACAACCGGCTGAGTCTCTGTTGTTGACTTTAGTTGCTAACTCTATCAAGGAATTGAACTTACTCGTACCTACAACTGAGTGAGTGGTTGACTTTACTTATTAGTTATTTTTATTTATTATTAATAAGAATAAAGCAGCACAATTAGATATATGCGCTGTGCCAACCGCATTGAATTGATACTTTTAGCTAAACCTCCGGGTGATTTATTTGTTATAACTCAGACGATAAGACTGATAAAGCCATCATGATGTCACTTTGTTAGTTTTCGTATATAAAGGCATACATTAAACGCATTGTTTTAAAGTACATTAAGTAAGTGATACGTAATTAATAAAACATAATTACCAGACTGGCTGTATAAGATTTAGGTGTAGCAGGATTTCATTTATTATAATTCCTAAAGCGAGAAAACTTTACTTAATATTGCATTATTCGAACTTTTTATTCATGGCAAAGCTGATAAGTCCTTCTGCCGCCGTTCCCAGTTCTTAACTACGAGCCACAAGAAAAACAGCCAGACAGCACCACGTTACCACTCACCATCCATGCTGAGGGATTGATTTTTACTCATATAACTCATCCACAACTTAAAGGGCAAATATATTTCGTGGTATCGCACGAAATCGAACCCAACTCGTCAGTTCCGAAATCTGGTGTTCTACCACGGCCACTCATGTAATTAAAACGGATTATTGAATGACAAAAGTACGGGTATTATTCTAGTAGCCTGTTTCATTTCATACAACTTAAAGCAGGACAATCAGAACTTTCAAGAATTAAATGTTTGTTACTGTACAAACACGTGTCAAATGTTCGTTGTTGCTGCCTTTGTTTTGTTCATCATCATTAAACTTCGATTCCCGTCTAATGAATCCGTTAATGATGAAATTTTTTCCACCGAAACATATACAGTTTTTAATTGTATAGAGTTTAACTGTATATTTTACTTTTAACTTTATACAATAAATCATTGTGCAATTTTAAATGTTGCAAGCTCTTACTTATTTTATGAAATCTATGCACGAGAATGGTCATATGATATGTTAGAGAGAAGTATCTAGTCAACAATATCCACCGCAACTCTTCAGCTATTCTATTAGAATAGTGTGATTTGGCCATCAATCTTATGATGCACCTATTGCTTCTAATTGGGGAGCGCGATTCTGTGACAACGGAACGTAAACCATGAAAACCCTCGTCCGATCCGAAATATAGGAGTTCGCTAACTTGACTTATTTGATTTCATTAGTAAACACTTCTTCAAAACGCTGCTTTAACTCACCGTTTTCCATTGAAACACATAGACGTAAAAACACTTCTGGAAAAGGTTTGAGAAATTAATACTTGATGTACAATATAATTCTAATGTTGAACCTGGTCTTGTCTGGAGTTGGCATCCTCTTACAGAAGGTTCGCCATCATGGTGTGTCATGTCTTCCTTTCCTGTGCTACTCTGACGCACCCCGTATAGTACAGTTGTACCCATTCACATACGTTTTCATCCAATTACTTCTTGGTCTCTTCCTTTGTCTCTTTCCATTGGTCTTGCCTTCCAATAGTGTTCTCTGTATTGCCTGCTCTCTGACTACATGACCATAATATCTACACTTTGATTGTTTTAATTTATTAAGTAACGTTCTCCTAGCTTTGATCCTTCTAAGGACCTCTTCATTGGTGACTCTGTCTTTGTAAGATATTCTCAGCATTTTTCTGAACATCCACATTTCAAATGTATTGATCTTATCTTCCACATTCTTGTTGATTGTCCACGTTTTACCAGCATATATAAAAGTAGATAGTACATAGCAACTAGCTAGTCTCTTTTGCGTTTCCAATGCTTAGAAGAAAAAATAAAGATATTAAAAAAATCACCCCCAGTAGAGGCTTCCTCGTTTGTTTGTTTGTTCGTGAGATTTTGTACAAAGACACACGTGGGCTATATGTTCTAGCCATTTCTAATTCTGATAGACTAGAGGGATGGCAGCTAGTCACTATCATCTACCGCCAACTTTTGAACTACTCTTGTCAAACCGAAAAGTGGGATTTGATCTTCACTTTTCTAACACACTAACGACCCCAGAGTACGGAACATTTTTTTTTTTGGTGAGTAATGGGACGTGAACCACAAAATCTCAGCTCCACAGGCCGGCGTGTCAACGGCTCGACAGGGCTTCTTCAACTGAACGACAATAGATCTGAAACTTGCCCTTGGTTAACATTTTCCTTAAAAATCACATAAAATCACATCAGCTTTAATAATCTGGAAATATGTAAGAAAAACACATTATAAGCTTCAAATAACAGTTGCCCTGTAAACGTTCCCTGGATATTCGTTAATTTCTATTACCTTATAATAAGTATTCATTTTACTGTAGTCATGATGAGGGTTTGATATAGCAACTACATTTTGGTATATTGTTGCTCTATAAAAGTTACTTTACATATAAAGTGATAATTACATGTGGGCTTAATAAATGTTAATAAATATTAGCGAATTTTACAATCCTTTATATGGGCTGGCTAGCCTGCCGTAGATCCTAGGATTTGTTGTTTGCAACCATTTATGGTCCAACCCCAATATTCGATTACAGTAGCCCAAGAGTTGGTTATGGGTAATATCCCAGTATCCGATATTTAAAAAAGTCTATAAATTCAAAATATGGAGGGTTAGAGCAGATAGTCTTTGTCTAACTTTTCGCGAATATCCTAAAGAAACAAACCATCCTTTATAATAACACTGTTATTTACTTCTTGCAGGTTTTGTTCCAAACACACATGAAGTAATAGCAAAGCAATCGTTTCAAAACCAGTCACCAGTGGGTGTTCATCACCAATTCCTCATTCTTCCTACAATGTCTTTCGCTAATATCAACTCGCTAGATAGAACTGAAATAGAACAAACAACACGTGTGGTGGAGTTTCAGAAGAAGGGAGAAGAAGCTATGGTAAGTTATACTAATCAAAAATATAATTTTACCCCTTTAGGCCCTTTGAAATTTCCTCTAAGTTTTACTAATTATAAAGTTCCTTTCGGTAATGTCCTTTAGGTACAACTAACCTTGCCAACGTCATTATATATAACAACAATGAACTCTATTTTATGTTTTTAATCTAGCCGTTAGTTTTAAACATTAGTTTGGTACGATAATATAAATCGCAGTATAATATAGATCATCTAAAAATCAACATCAGTGAACGTCACGAGAGCAAATAAAAAAAAGAATGGAGGGAACATTTAGTAGAGTGCATACTTCAATCCGCCTGACATTGACCTATGCATGTCATCCTTGAATATTCTTCCATCATGTTCCCTTCTTACTTTATCATGATATTCTCCTTTTTTTAATTCAAAGATTAGTCGAACAGTTTTCAGTGAAGCTTAACAATCGTTACAAAATTACATTATGTAATTTTCGGAAAATACACATGCACATATTTAAAACATATATAACGATGGCATTTTCTATAGATCTATCACTTTCTATAATAATTGCCCAATACAAATATAAAGAATGCAATCAAAACGAGTGAAAATATCTGATTGAAAAAGATACTCTTCAATGACGATTGCTCGTGAAGTAATCGTAGAACATCCAATGAATATTCTCGATTCAGACCTTTTGAAATAACACGAATATAATTCTCACATATTCACTTCTGAAAAACGTTCTTTTTGGTTATAAATTTGAGGCTTGCTTAATAACATATTCTGAACTGTGTTTAACACATTTTTGCTAATATATCTGTATTAAGGATATATATATATATATACATTAGCAAAGTAATATATGTGACAAGCTTACTATGTTTGAAATTATTCTTTGCTTAGGAAACTTTATACTGTACAAGGTGTATCAGACAACTCAGTAAGGAAAAAACTTACTGTTGTAGTTAGAACTGAAGTCATAAAACGTAAAAGGCCGTAGGGCTTGTTTTACACGTATCTTTAAAAAAAAAAAACACGAGGCGGGGTGGGGTAATAAACTACATGTCTAATTTTGCTAAGCGTACACATTTTATACAGAAGGAGCTTAAAGGCATGATTTAGTGCCCAACTAGGACACTTTCATCTTTATTGTTATAAAGTTTTGATATAAGACTATTTTGTTTCACGGGTCAAAAGACAAGACGAAGTTCGATTCATATAGTAATGAATTTATTTACATACATGAACTGCGATGAACATTTCGGTGCACCACCAGGATCGTCTGTATTCCTAAGCTTTTTAATTTAACATACAATAATTTTAAATACTTCAGCGTTCTATTTCCAGAGTAAATGTATTTCTTTGTGACCCGATTGGAAGAAATATTTATATCTTAATTTTATGTTTCCAGAACGAACTTATATATCTGTGACACGATTTGAAGAAATGTTCTGACGATCTTTTTCCAGTGCAAATGTGTTTCTTTGTGACACGATTTGAATAAATATTTTAATGTTTTGTTTCCAAAGCAAATATGTTTCTTAATTACACGTTTGAAGAAATGTTTTTAATGTTCTATTTTCTTTTGTGAAAGAATTTGAAGAAGTGTCTTAATGTTCTATTTCTTGGCGGTTGCAAAATCCCCTGTTCAGATTCATGTTCATTAGTAACATGATGTCGTCTTCTGCAGCCTGAGTTATAGCCAACTTCAGAAGAAACACAACATACAAAGTCATGCTGAATCATTCCGACACAGTTTGGCGATGTTTTTTCAACGTTACATTACTACAACGTCTTTATTTTTTGCACCACAATATGGATCAACTTTCGTAATCTAGACAACTATATTTTTATAGTACCATTTATGAGAAGGTTATCTACGTTCCACCGCAACCAAATGTCTGTATCATATCTGGTCAACACGTTTTCCTCCTGACTTCATCCCTGCTGGCTACTGTTTATGGGGCTTTCAAAAGTTACAAATCTGTCGTCATTAACCCCGCAACCATTTTACATCTGAAATATATCATTGCGGCAGTAGTTCAGACTACTCCTGGGGAGATGTTACACGTTTCAATAATATCCATTAACCAAGAGATGATAGTGCTAATACTGGAAATTACTGTAGTGTCATTTCCAGAAACCAGTAGACGCAGTTGTCAAGATACCTTATGCATGAATGAAAAATACTTTGCCTACATATTACTCGCTCATCCTAAATACTGATTTTATAAACACCTGTATGAATATTTCAAATTGGCTGAGCTTCAGAATGTAAATGTTTCTATGATTATTTTAAATTTGCCGAGTTTCAGAATGTAAATGTTTTTATGATTATTTTAAATTGACTGAGTTTCAGAATATAAATGTTCTTTATGTCTTAATTGTTATTAATATCCAGCGTAGTTTTACTCTGAATCAAAATGACATGATTTATTCCTTAGACAAATTCTCATCTTGCTATTTGGAACAATGAGCTATATATTCCATGAATAGTCGCACTTGGTATTATTAACACCTTTGAAGATTCCTGTAGTGAAACTGCTAGTCCATTAGGCATTAATCCTAATTAGCTAATTTTATTGCACTGTTCTATAGTTATTTTGTATTCGTAGGGAATCACCTTGAAATTGGATGACAACAATCGTTGTATTGTAGCTCGAATTATGCATGGAGGAATGGTTCACAGACAAGGTAAAACGATTCTTTACTTTACAGTAGCACCACCAGTTGTTGTGATTCATTTTTTTTTTATTTTTGCATAATTCGAAAAAATAGAAGTTAACCTTTTTATATTATCTTATTTACGAAACAATTCTAAGATCAAATAATTTAAGCCAATTACGTTTTACCATATTTGATCACAATGAAATGAGTTTGTAAATTAATTGAACTTATCTTGTGCTTTATCAGAATGACCCCATGGCTCTCTCCGCACTTTATGTTGCTAGTGCGTTATAAAAGTGACAGTCAATTCATCAGAGTGGATGGTATGATGCTGCTAACTGGCTGCTTTCCATCTGGTCAGGCCCCCCTGTGGCACAGCGGTATGTCTGCGGACTTACAACGCTAGAATCCGGTTTTCGATGCCCGTGGTGGGCAGAGCACAGATAGCCCATTGTGTAGCTTTGTGCTTAATTACAAACAAACAAACCATCTGGTCAGTAGCTCAAAATTAGGGATGGCGACAAATAGTCTTAGCGCCTTTGCTACAACTACAAATTCCCTTTATTCATCTATATTTTTTAACACACAAGAAATATAACATTGCTAAGAAGTGGACAAATATAAAAACTATCAGTATATTTGTTGAAATTTTTTAGTACAGAGTTGTTCATCAATTCCTTAAATGTTATGATGAGCCACGTTTTTCTGAGGAACAGTGTTTGTATGTTCGATTGGAGCTCACCTGATGTATGATGTAACTGAAGTGAAATAACACTAGGAGACATATTTAATTTAAAAGCTGACACTGGAGTGCATATTGTTTAAAATTGATGAATCGTAATTCATCACACTAGTTAATGACATGTTACCATATGCGTTAAGAGGGATAGTCAGAAGTAAATCAAGTTTGTTAGAAGTAAACCTGCCGAAAACAGGAAGAAACCAAAGGAATTTTTATAATTAGATTGGTGATTTGGAACTATTTTGATACAGTGGGTGGTTCGCGTGTGTGTGTGTGTGTGGTTTGTTGTTAGACACAAGTTGCACAATTGTTATAAGTCCGCAGACATACCGCTGTGCCACTGGGGGGCCTCTTTTCTTGGACCTAATTTTTTATCTTATCTTTTTTTTTAATATTTTGCCTCCAACTACCATATTGTTTTTAAAAGTTAAATATTTTTTATACCGAGTCATTATTTTAGACTGAAATTCATTTCAGCTTGGAGAAATTGTAAACCTCTCGAAATTGGTGTTGGCCACCTGTATGGAAGATACTCTCTTTCCCGTTCCGACGCCTGTGTAAAATATGATTAAAATACCATAAGCAACATATCTTTACACTATCATTTTATTCCGAGTTCCTTGTTGCAAACAAATGACAATACAAATTATTATTGTTCTTTTAAGGTTCTTTACACGTTGGAGATGAAATCCGTGAAATAAACGGAGTTCTTGTAACAAATCAATCAGTAGACATGCTACAGAAAATATTGGTAAGGCAACATTTTTGTATATATTTCATATGAAGATGTAAAATAAATAGATATATATTTTTAGCTATATTTTTCAGAGAAGACAGCTATATAACATATTCTTACCAGTACAGATGTTTGTACATTGCATGAAGATGTTTTATTTGTATGCACAAGATTTCAGTACTTCCACCTTAAAATGTTTTCAGCATTGAATTGATAAACAAAGTTAAAGTGGATTTTACACACGGATATCAAATAGCTGTATACAGTACTCATTTGGAAAGCATATGTAAGTGAATTTGAAAGAAAATGGTAAAGATAACACATATGGCAGAGTTTCAAAAAGTATTGTTGTAATTATTTATATTGTTGACCGGCTTTTGGAGTTATTTTGTAAAAAGAATATACAGGAAATTTTTAATAAGCTTCAACTAATTGCAACAGAAATAAATATAGTATTCAAGATAGTCTGTTTAACATAATACAAGAAAGTCTACCAAAGTCTGATACAGAGAAATTGCCCATATTTGAGTCCAAATATTCCAGAATTAGTTATCATTGTTAATTACAGCTGCGTATAGATAGGGAGAATTCGTGGAGCACTCATCATGGAACTGCTTACAACCAACTCAACATTGTAGTTCTTACGTTCTGAAAGTACACTTGGATGTTCTGCAGTCAGTTTTGCATGTACATCTGATCAACTTCAGAAGAGCAGCTGATATGTTGGCATATCTTTCTGAGCTCGAACCAAATTTGTCTCGCTTGCTACCCATTCCAGGTTTGCTTCTTGCAATATCCATCCCTGCAGTTGAAGGAAGACTCTAAGACTTTGAAGCTTGAAGGATGCTGATGCTGGTGGAACTATTTATGATTGAAAAATGTTCAACTTGCGGTGATCTCTTCTCAGAAACGTATGAATTTCAATTTACGCAGTTCCAGTTTAGCTTCATCTGATGGTATGAACATAAGTGCCTTTTCACCTGCACAGGCGGTTTCATCTGTGGTTGTTTTACTAGAGAAGATTTCTACTTGATCTTTCAAAGTTGGATGTTATTCAAGCTTTCAAATGTCCAAACACCAAAGAAATGAGATTTAATGTCAAAAACAAGCAAAACATAACTTGTTGACCAGGGCTTTTTGTCATTTTGAGAACCTTCCACATTTTTTATGTTTTTTCTTTAAAATTTTGCTATTGGTTTTCTGCTCTACTTAAACAAAATATCTAGGTTGGCATGAAAACAGAGAATTTAAAAAAAGATCCATGTTATCTCCAATTGACACAGTTGGCATTTTCTTGTCAGACTCGATAGGTATCTATGCAATTAGCAGGTTTATGTCTCCACTTTTTCATATCACTGATAACAATTATTTGCAATGCCTTCCACTTGGCTTTATTTCAAACAAATTCCAGAGTGGAGATATGAAAGATGGGTGCTCGGTTTCAGGTCGATCATGGGCAAAAAGATGATAGATGACTACCCAGGGGCCTTCTCCCTAACGCAGTTTGTATTCTTCTGGATAATGAAGGCCTAGGAGTATGCAGCAACCAGGAAATTGTTCACAGAAGATCCATGTTGGATACCGCATTTTTGGCAATGGCACCAATGAGATGTTCATATTCGATAGATTAGAGGACACTATGGACTGCCTTGTAGTAGTAGACATCTACATATCCAGTGCTTAATTTTTGCCAGATCTATTTGGATTTTATATCCAAACCTTGTTTGGTATTTTGTTAATTGGAAGGCAAAAACACTATAGCTAATTTTAAAACTGCTTTGTTCGCAATACCAATTGGTATTTCACTGACATAGTCAACCACTCTACTCCTTCCAGCCCTATTCCACATAGTAATCTCAATAATATTTAAATATGCATATTATAAAACTCGTCCCCCCTCCAACTACCAACAGAGAGGGAACCAGGGTCTTTTCCTAGATATTAAGCATTGTACATATCCCATAGACGCCAAACACTCGATTTTGGTCTTGAGTTGGGGTTTAGCTTTGTCGATGATGGTTCCAGGTATGATTGCTGCAAGGAATCGATTGGAAATTTCGAACCACAGTTATGGTTCATTTGCATGACAACCGTTGTAAACAATAGTGATGTCCCAGAGATGTCGTTTTAAACTTTACATTCTTGCCAACAAAGTACTTGATGAAGATGACTTGCAAAGTTTTGGGAAGAAAATCAGTGTTTTCCTTCACAGAAGGCATTTCCTTGGCATCTGAGTAATATTCTTTTTCAAACACCATTGATCGAATCTCAGCTTTTATTAGTTCACCAGCAGCTTTAACAATGTGCATTTTCTCTGCTTCTGCATCTTGCAGTTTAGAGATGTAATAAAAATTACACAAGCTTTATGAAGCATTTCTTTTAAAAGTCGACACATCCTGTTTTTCATAGAATTCCATGATTATGAGCTAGTCGCCATAGTGTTCCCCAAGCTTCTTTTTCATGTATAATGCAGAGTATACATTATGATTAGAATATTTCTTTTAAAAACAGAAAAAGTAAAAACAAAAACTCTTACATTCTTTTAACAAGATCACAAACAGTTACCTGTTCATCATCGTTTTCATCCAAGTGAGCAGCAGCTTTCATAAATGTTGTCCAACGTTCAGGGTCCTCTGGTCACCCTGTGCTACAATTATGTCTTAGTGGGCCTTCCAGCTTTAGAAACATTGCTTTCATGCAGTAATTGGCACTATATTACTTAAGCTGCAATGATGTACGTACTCAAGTCTTGATTATATAATCACTGACTTTCTATCATTCTGCTCTACACAAACTTTTTTTTTATTCATAATGTTAGAAAAACACATAGGTTCAAGAAGTCTTGATAGAAATGAACAAAAACCCTATAACCCGAGCGCTTTCGAAAGGTGGAACTTTCTTGTTAAGGGCTAAACTGGGAATGGTGTACCAAGGATCTAAAACAAAACATGTTACAAAGAACATATAAAAATACCGAAATCGATAGACAAATTGAAAAGGCTAACAACACTCAGCGGGAAAACATCCTAGATCAGAGCAATACTAAACTTTCAAATATAATTCCTCTTATTATTACCTATCAGTTTAAATTCAGAAACGTTTCACGAATTCTGAAAAAGCATTTTAATCTCCTACAGCTCAACGATCGTCTTAAACAGATATTTCCTGAAGTTCCCGTTGTCTCCTTCCGAAAAAGAACTCTAAAATATATCCTTGTTCACACAAAAGTGAATTATATCTCACCCAAAAATGGTTTTCGTTCATGCAATAAAGCCCGTTGTTAAACCTGCAAGTTCATAAAAACCACTGACTCATTTTCTGACAAGCACAAACAAAGAAACTTTAAAATGTCTGAAGAAATCACTTGTGAAACAAAAAAACACCATTTACCTTATACAGTGTAAAAAATGCAATCACCATTATGTAGGACATACACAAACATATCTTAGAGAACGTTTCAACAACCATAAATCTTCTATTAACACCGAAAAAGGTCTCCCTGTTGCTCAAAACTTTAAACCAACTCGGTCATTCCATTAACGATGTTATTCTCATCGCCACGAAACAGGATTCAAAACTAAAGCGAATAGAGAAATAAAAGAAGCTTATTGGATTGCTAATCTAAACACTGTTCAACCTTTTGGAATTAATCTAGATCCTAGAATCAGTGATCTCTGTTCATTGGTTTCATCTCTGTCAGAAAAATAATTTTTATTCTTTGCATATTTTTTTTCATGTAATGTGAACGCTGAATTTCCTGGAACTTTTTTTCATACCTGTTTTTGTTATAAATTGATTAGCATAACATATCTTTTTCAATCAGTCTCCAGGAGTCACCTTTATTCTACTTAAACACTTAAGTATAGTTATAAATATACATATATTTAGCCATTTCTAAAGTAAAATATCCTAACACCTTTTTCACATACACTCTCGCCATCGGCTACATTGTACCGGAAATTAGACGCTAACAATAGTACATAAAGAAATAGATTAAACATTTCCTGGAAAACCGGATGGCCTTCATGACGTCACTCAACTTCCTTTATATATATCACTCATTCGCTTACACCACCATTCCCAGTTTGCCACTGAAGAAGAAATGTTCACCTTTGGAAAGCGCTCGAGTTATAGGGTTTATATTCATTTCTATCAAACCTTTTGGGTGGTATCTTGGAATTAAGTTTCTTTCCTAACGGGAGTTATATTGTCTTTCATCAATGTTTACAAGTTAGCAACAAAACAAAAAGTTTGTATAGAAACAAAATAGTATCAACTCAGACACGCTTGTAGCTCTTTGTCAAAAATGTCAAAATTCTGCTTGTCTCTTCCTGTAACTGGTACACTGTAGTGAATTTGGGACTGCTTTTACCTTCCAAAAAATCCTAGTGAACAGGTTGTGCAACAGCTGTCTTAACATTATCATCATGTTGTTTGCTAGATTGTTGATGCCAACACTTCCTCCCCTTTCTCCCAGAGTGTGATTACAGCTTCCCAATTATTGAAAGACTTTATGTATACAATACACATTCCTCCATTGTATCAAGGCACTGTAAAAGCAACAAAAATACTATATTTTTACTTGAATCTGGTATTAAGTGTGGTATGTACGAGCATTGTTTCTATTTTTTTTCTTGTGTGTCTGTGTGGATACAAGAAATTTTAAACATTATAAAAAGAGCATTAACTACAATACTAGAAGCAGACAACACAAAAGTAACTTCTCGTGAATATTTATTTGAACAATAATTTTACCATATTACCTGAACAGTCTAAAGCAAATAACATCAGCTGCATTTATACACTGACAATAAACAAAAATGCAAAAAAACGAGGAATTAGACAAATTATCGCCCAAAACGAAATCTTTTTTTTTTTTAGCTAGCGTGGGTTTGCATTACTTTTACAAACAGCGAGATTATTCTAGCTTGTGATTGGATATATCTTCCAAGATTTGGTGAGTTTTTAAAGCTAATGCCATCCATCATTAGTAACTTAGAATCTATTAGCAATCCCTCGTAGCCTGGGATGATAGTCTTCCATGATGATCTTATCTGGCTGATGAGGCCAATCCGGGATCGACAGGCTCTGTTGCAGTTTGGGAATGTGTTTAGAACCACTATAATAATAATAAGAAATATACATGCAACGCATGTTAGTACATACTTCAAGGTACAAGGTGTGTGTGTTTTTGATTTAAAGTGGTACTTGTAGGTCAAACTGATATTCCAAAAAGTTGCTCTGATGGAAATATCCGCGAATAACTGAACGTTCGACCCAGTGATTTATATAAACTTCCCGAGTAAAAGCATTGGACTAAGTTTTTGAAGTTAGGGTGGAAGTAAGAGAATCTGGACACTTTAAGTAAAATTAATAAAATCTTTATTTATTACAACACAAGAGCACTGAAAACTGAGCGCGTACCCACGTGCGACGATAGATACTCTAAGTTATGCAATTGTTAGCCCTGAAGTTTTCCTTCTCGCAAGATATTTTACCTCGACATTAAAATGCTGAAGAAACTTCAAGAGGTTTTCTTTCCGCAAACTGGGAGCACAAATAATACAAAGAAAACGCCTGGATTTCAAACATCAGCTTGCTTGCTTTGTCCAGCAGATAGCGTCCCCTTCTGACCTCTGATTACCGTCAGAATTGGTTACCTATCATGTTTAGTTGACATCAGACCTCGGCCAGCAAAGGATATTCCAGTTCTAAGTATTTTTTATCTAAGCTCAGAATACACTGAAATATCCTTTCGGGCATAAAACATCATCTAAGTTCTAACAAAGGACTGAGGTGCTAGAACAAAATAATACTATACATCTTGAACCACATGTTGCCGCCATGACAGCGCGGAAGCTAAATGGTTAATAATTTAAAAAATCATACTCCTTTAGATGGTATGATAACATAGTATGCCTGCATACCACATAGAAAAACATTTTTGATTGTCACTATGACTTTCTGTTGTGCAGATTCTGGTAGACTTTTAAATTGTTTAATTGAGTAATTTCCGTTTTTCAAACGTCGGTAGAATTTTTACAATGTTTATGTAAGTTACATTGTGTAGACTCTGATAGAGTTTTTACGTTGTTTTAGTAATTTTTGTTGCAGTGAATTCAAGTTCAAGTCATAGAGTAATTAATCTCTAGTGGAGAGTTCAGTGCACCTAACGATAAAGAAAATGTTATATTTCTTCAACATTAAGGTTCATAAAACCAATATTCACAGCTTTGAACTATCTAATTGACTAATCAGCTAACAGTAATAGGTATAAACTGACTAAATTATGAACTGATAACTCATTACCTGACTTACAAAATCGTTAACTTACTCTAGACCAATGGTTCTCAACTTGTGATCTGCTGAAAAGCATTATAAAGGGAGTCTACGCCAGTAAAGATCGATTTTCCAAATTATGATTTAAAAAAAAAATCTACTGTGAAGGTAATATTTTATTTGAAAATGTCATTAACTTACATACTTATGTATGATAACATCGTTTTTATACACCACAGAATTAGTTTCCGTAGGTGAACTTATCTGAGTATGGAGGATCAGAGAAATTATTTTTCATTCTTTAAGAGGTTTATGAGGGAGGAAATTGTTGTGAACCATTGATGTAGCTTAAATCTCTTTTTATATGTGGCTAACAATATTTCCTAAACATTGGAGAGAATTACTTCATGTGACGTTAAACTTCCTTCCGTCTAAACAACAATAAAGATTTACAGAAAAATCTAGATTAAGAACAAGGGGTACAACAGTTTACCATGTGTGTGTGTTTTTATCTGGTAAACAGTGAATTAGAGGCTTTGAACAATTACACTATATATATATGTACTACTTTCACGTAATAATAAAATTGCCTAATTATGTGACTAAGTATTCTAATAAATATATATTTTAAGTCTAATAATTGTATATTAGTCGTAATAACTCAATATAGCAGCGAGGTTCTTATAAACCACAAAACTGCTTAGAGTAACAGCTTAAAAACAGTATTACATTCTATAATGAGATAACTTTTTATAGCACTGATTTTTTACGATTTGTTTTTAACCTTCCAGAGGGAAATTCAAGGTAGTGTCACTTTCAGAATAATCCCAAGCTTCAGAAATGCCCCA
The DNA here is from genome assembly GCF_000517525.1 of Limulus polyphemus. Lineage (NCBI taxonomy): Eukaryota > Metazoa > Arthropoda > Merostomata > Xiphosura > Limulidae > Limulus > Limulus polyphemus. The sequence continues at coordinate 452,898 of NW_013665642.1, read as the reverse complement.
CCACCTTGTGAGGTAAATGAAATTAATGAAATTAAACTGATTACGCTTTAAGTTTTAAATTACAATGTGTTTTCTTTATTCTACTAAAAATTAATTTTGATGAAAGAACACATACATCATTAGTTTTGACATTATCGATATGATTAAATAAAACAAAGCAGCTAACAAATTGTTTGAGTTAGGCAAACATAAAATTATAGTATTTAAAATAAGAGTTCCAGTTAAAATTTTAACTATCTGAATGATATTAGTGACTTACGTCAAAATATTAGGGGTGACTGCCTTCCCACAACTGACTACAAACAGCGAAAGACGGTAGGAGTTGAGACGTTGCAGGTCAAAGCACTCAACCCTTAACCCCTAATTTGATCTTCCGTAACGGTCATTTTTGTGATCACTCACGATCTAAAGATTTAATTATTGACGATTCATAAATATCTCTGCTAAAGCGAAAATAGCATAAGTAAAAAATGAAGTGTTTCGTAATTTATATTTCAGTTGTAAATTCATAACAATTACTGAATTCATAGTTAAGAAAATAACAGGTGTTGTTTATGAACTTTAATACATAAAGTATTT
>NW_013665642.1:446995-451373 GCF_000517525.1 Limulus polyphemus | reverse complement strand
CTGGTGTCGAGACTGGAAGTAGTTAACATCACTGAATAATTACATTAAGCGTTTTCACACACATCGTGAGCTTTGGATGTTGATAAATAGTCAATAAGGCAGTCAAACAAGAGGATTTAATCAATTTTGCGCTGCTAATCGGAGTTGCTCCTCGCTTAAATGTGAATATGATGGGTAACTTTATGTAAAATAGTACCTTACCTTTTGACGTCTTTACATTTCTCAGGTATCAATAAATTGTGACAGTCATGGCAGCTTTAACCTTCACTGGTGATTTAAAAACAGTCGATTTCAGTAGGCAGACAAACTAAAAAAAAAATGTAACGAGCAAGTTCAAGAAAATTATGATAGAACCCAAAATGTAAGAATTGCATTAATATGTCTATCTATATCGAAGTTGGTTGGTTGGTTGTTTTGAATTTCGCGTAAAGCTACACGAGGGCTATCTGCGCTAGCCGTCCCTAATTTAGCAGTGTAAGACTAGGGGGAAAGCAGCTAGTCATCACCACCCACCGCCAACTCCTTGGGCTACTCTTTTACCAACGAATAGTGGAATTGACCTTCACATTATAACGCCCCCACGGCTAAAAGAGCGAGCATGTTCGGTGTGAGGGGGATTCGAACCCGCGACCCGCAGATTGCGAGTCGAGCACCCTATATTGAAGTAACCCAGCTGTACGACAAGTTGAGTAGTTGACTGTGCGCTGCATTACCCGGCAATTCAATTTCGGCTATGAGTACCCGTAAAGGCAAGATTTAACCTTTGGAAATTGTGGAAAAGTTCCCTTTCGTTATAGTATCAAATGACTTTATGGTGACAACTCTTATGAAAACAATAAGGATGTCATAAATCTCTTTATATAGTTTTAAACAACTATGTAGAAGTAGATCCTGTTCATGTTTTCATTGCTATCTATCCAAACCTGATATTTTAAGCAGTCTTATCGTTAATGTGATGCAGCGTTCACTATAAAAAAAAAAACACGTACGAAAGAATGAAATGACCAGGTTCCACCTTCAACTTAACGTATAATTCGGTAGAAATAGGACTGAAATGCCGCAAAAGATAAACACAAACTAGCTGCTTAAACTATACACAATCACAGCTAACTCCGTGGAGCTGTGCATGAAAATTGAAATAAGAAAATGATCAAACTTTATCATACTAGCATATGGCTCGTCGCACAAAACCTCAAACCTAGTTGCCGAAAGTGCAAATTGTTAAATAAAGCGAATCTTATGGAGCACCAATAAAATCGGTTATATTCGAACTGACTTATCACTTCGTCTCTCACATGGTATTAGGCAGTCAACATTTTTAGGGGAAATGCGTTTTTCTTCTACTGCTGCGTAATGATCACATTTCTCAAAGTGATTATGTAATTAGGGAAAAATTATTTTCTCAGTTTCCTTTAGTATAATAGAGTTCTCCGTAGTACGGTATTCCTGAACAGTCCCAATCCCTGGTGTACGATGTTGAGTACAAATAAATACTGACTTAAATTATGAACGACTGTTCGTTGATGTGAAGACTAGTTAGTAACAACATAAACAGTGGCTGGTATGGATTTTTTTTTCCTATTTTTAAATTATAAACAGTTTACATAAAGATTTATGTATATATAATTTTGTCACGTAGGTTGAACAGGAAATTGGTTTGATTTGTTTTGAATTTCGCGCAAAGCTACACGAGTTTTTTTTCTGCCTAGCCGTCCCTAATTTAACAGTGGTAGACTAGAAGGTAGGCAGCTAGTCATCACCACCCACCGCTAACTTTTGAGCTACTCTTTTACCAACGAATAATGGAATTGACCGTCACATTATAACGTCCCCACGGCTGAAAGAGCGAGCATATTTGGTGACGGGAATTCGAACCCGCGACCTGTAGATCGTGAATTGAGCGCCCTAACCACCAGGCCAAAAAATTGGATCAAATCTATACGAGGAACTTCGCTCGACTCCTTAAATACGTAAGAACTAAACAGCATATATTGAGCTAATAACTTCCTGCAAACTCTTTTTGACATAATGCTTAACATAACCAATTGAAATATCACTGTAGCTCGAAAATTCACGAAGTTAATAAGGTATAGTCAAATTATACAGCGTTTCAAGACGCTCTCCCACGCAGCTGATTAGTCTATTCACAGATGCAATCTATTTCTTTCGTCAACTTTTAATTTAATGAGATTTGTCATCACTGACAAGTCTTTGAAAAAACAATAATAATAATAAATGAACTATTTGTTTCTCTTTTCATTTCGCAATCTTGTAAAAATACATAGACTGTTGTAGGAAATCCCGGTTACATAAATCATTTGATCCTTTAACCGACAAGTGCATAAAAGTTTAAAATATATTAACATACAGTCTGCTATAAATCTTTATCAGAGATGGACTACATTTTTTTATGTTTTACGTTTTTCATTTTTTTTTCTCGTTGATGTCAAAAGGCAGATGTGTGTGAGAATGGATTCTGATAATATAGCTACTTATTGACTTTATTTTATTTTTTTTACTTTGCTTTTGATGTAGCTCAATTTTCAAACCCTCTAGATTTATGTTCATGCTCAGTTTTGCTATAACCCCTACGACGACGACTTGATCCCTTGTCCACAGGCTGGAGTGGCATTCCAGATAGGCGACATTCTACAAGTTATTAGTAAGGACGACCACAACTGGTGGCAAGCCAAAAAGGAAAGTGCCAATGAAAGAGCAGGACTTATACCTTCACCTGAGCTGCAGGAATGGAGAATGGCCTGTCTTGCGATGCAAAAAACAAAATCAGATCAAGGTAGGCGCTTAGAAATCCAATGTTATTATACTGAGTTATTTTCCAAATACGTAGTTTTTTTGTTTGTTTTTTTGCTAGGTGTTGTATCGGTACAAATGAAATAAAAAACATGGTATTGTTTTGCACAGGAACGAGACTTAAGTCATCAAAATATTTTGTACGCTGAGACAACGTGTAAAACTATACAACGTTCAATAAAAATATTCGTAAATAAACTTCAGAACACGAACAAGACGGATTAGAAAATTTGACTATATTTCGAAATATAAGGTTTAAATATTATTCCTTATTCAGTTCAAATACAAGCATAGAAATATTATTTTAAATCTTTTTATTTCCACTATTTTGTTTCTTGTGCTGTTATAGATTTTAAAAACTTCACCTGTGCTAACTGTTAAACATGTATCGATACACTTTTCTCACCTAAATGGTCCCAACATTTAGAACTCTTTATGTGTGTTTAACATAATTAGTTATCTGCACTGTGCTAACCGTGGGTATCGAATCCCAATTTTTTTTTAGTGTTATAAGTCTTCAAGTTTGTCAGCCGCTCAGCTATTAAGGGGCAAGTTTAGAAATAAGTAATTCATCTTAAGTAAAAATCCATGCTAGAATATAAGTGTACAACACAATTTTAAAGATTTATTACAATAAATTTGTTTTTTTTTCCTGTAGGGGGAGGGTAATGTTGTCTTCAAGACATCTGAAATAAACATTAAAAGAGTTAATTACTTAATAAACTTTTTTGTTGTTTTTATCAGTTACTTGTTCAATATTTAACCGAAAGAAGAAGCATTTTCGTGACAAGTATTTGGCAAAGTACAGCGCCATCTTTGATCAATTAGATGTACCTACATACGAAGAAGTAGTTCTGGTACCTGCATTTAAAAGGAAAACGTTAGTTCTTCTTGGTAAGTTTGGACTTTTTTTATTAAACAAGATTGCACGCTGTCTTCTCATAAAAAATATGTGGTTCACATGATTGAAGTTGGCTAATAAATTTCATACGTTAATTAAAATTAATCTCATATCAAACCAGGCTAAAAATCAGTTTAATTGTTTACATTCTTACTTATAACGATTAGAATGCATTGTTTCACCAGTTGATTATCCTGACTGATAACGATATTTTCAGCCTTTGACAAAAAGCTCTGTTATGTTAAAGTAAGCGAAATAACTGTGCAATTTTAACTCTATTTTCTAATAGAGTGCTATTTCTTGACGCTTAGAAAATAACTGATAGAAAAGGCTTTCCACTTCCAAAATATAACACTAGATATCGCAGGAAAGAAGTTCTTATAAGTTTAAGAATTGTTTTTATTCTTTGGATGAGTTACAAAGATTTTATGAACATATTCTCATTCTACCAAATACATTATAAGGCATTTATTTACGATATAACTGGTTATTAAACTATGTGTTCGCACAAGAAGGCAATGTCGTGCTTAAGTGAGTAGCCGGATATATATATATATATATATTGTTACATATCTGGTCGTTTGTTAATTTCCCATACAAATTATTTCCGAGCTTCAGCGATACAAGTCTTTTCTTAATTAAAACTAGTTTATTCTTTCTCGTTAC
>NW_013665642.1:444542-446107 GCF_000517525.1 Limulus polyphemus | reverse complement strand
AGTTTTTCGCAATTTCATCTTACGCAACAATATAAGCGATACACCAGTGTTTACGTACACACATATATTGTTGATTCTTACACTCGAGAATTTTCTATAATTTTAGAGAATGTGCAGGAATTTCGCAATACAGATTTAACAATGTAAATTATGCATATTTCTAAATATAAATTCAACTTAAACAAACATCGATATATGATAGCAAATCCGTCACAGTTGACAAAATGGATGCCATTTATAACTGAAGGTATTGAATTGCTAATTTCAAATACAGGTATTTAAAAATGTAGGTTGACGAACAAATTGTAATTTGTGTGTTTAGAAGTTAAGATGCTTGTTGCTCTGATTCTTTACAGGTGCCCATGGTGTTGGAAGGCGACATATAAAAAATACGCTCATAAGTAAACATCCTGAGAAGTACGCCTATCCAGTACCTCGTGAGTATTTGAACGCTTAATATCTCATAGATGTCTCTCTTGCCGTATATTTGAATTATCGTGCTGTAACTTCTTACTTATAACGGATCAACGTTGCATCAGTTTTGTTCGGCAATATTAACATTTACTTCTGAATGTGTTTTTGTTACGCCCGTAATGGTATTCTAATTCTATGCCTGCTGCAACATTACTGCTATTGTTCTAAGGAAGTTCTTGTAGCAGATGTTCAAGTCTTCTGTCCTAGAAACGGATGAGGACAATTATTTTAACATAATTTCTTAACATTTTGTATTCCTACACATATATGTGGTATGTTTAATAATAACATCTCATTAAAAACGTTGTATCCCCTTGTATTGTTGTAGCGTAGGGTTTGATGATCTTATTCACATATTGTTAAGGTTAACGCATATAACTACTAAACTTTTGAGTTTAGTATAAGCTAAGTATCAAAATGTATTCACTCCTTTTAAACTAGAATAATTTTCTTTTGGTCGAGTTGATAGTTACTGTTCTTCCTGATAACCTAGTCCATTTATCCACCCAAAAAAAGACACAACAAGACTGCCCAGAAAGTCAGAAGAAAATGGAAAAACTTATTTCTTCGTGTCTCACGACGAGATGATGGCGGACATAGCAGCCAACGAGTATTTGGAGTATGGAACGTTCGGAGAAGCTATGTATGGAACCAAGCTAGAAACAATTCGGAGTATTCAACTAGAGGGGAAAATGGCCATTCTTGACGTAGAACCCCAGGTAAATTATCAAGATTTGTGATTGTTATTACTCGTTAGAAGTGTGATACTCCCGTGTTGTGAGAGCTGTATTTACTTTCAGTAATCAAACGAAAGTTAAAAAAAACAAAAAACTTGCTATTTTGTTGGGGAGTCTGTATATTTGAAAAAATAACGTAACAATCAAACTACTCTAAAAATAACGCAATAATTGAAGTATTCTAAAATATTTGTTGTCTTGTAAGTTACAGTCTATTACCAAATGATATTGTTGCGTCATCGAGATCACGTGACTATTTTCACGCCCTCTACTTTCTAGAACTATCCTGTACTTTGGCGAATGCTCTAGTATTTACTAGATATAGGGTAGTCTGATATATAAAAGAGGGTGACA
>NW_013665642.1:432377-444126 GCF_000517525.1 Limulus polyphemus | reverse complement strand
ATTAAGTGTATCGTAAAGTTATATTCAGAAAGAATAAACCAATTTTATTAAGTAAGGACTTGTGTCGCTAAAGTTTCGTCGGAACGAAGTTACGGAAAATCAATTAACAAACGCAGACGTAACAATATTATCCTATTCCGGAGCTGTGTTTTATGCAATACATGCTCAAGTGTAGAATGTTAATACACACACACACACATACATACATATATATATATATATATATATATACTAGTAAAATAACTAGTCAATCATAACATTTGTACGGTATATACTACTACTAGACCTTTATTTCTAACCCAGGAGATATTAACTTTAAAACGGAAGGATAACTTACCAAATGTCACATTTCTAAAACCTACAATTTCTAACATAAACTGATGAGATCCTCACTACTCTCTGTTTGCAATTGTTTTTCTTTTAATTTCATGAACAGTGAAACTTTTCATTGCCTAATTAACCCAAGTTTTTGCTTATCTTTCCCCAAATTCTCCTCTATTACTTCAACTAAAGGAAACAAAAATTAATGTCTTTTATATGCTTTGTAAGATTTATTACTTGTAATTAGATACTTTTTCTTCTATTAACAATTATTTCAGGCTATAAAAATCCTCCGAACAGCAGAATATACCCCATACATAGTTTTCATCGGAGCCCCATCTTTATCTGGCATAAAAAGTTTGTCAGTAAGTCATTTTTTCAATACATTCTATAGTAGGTGTTCCATTTTGTACTAAAATATTAACCATGATAAGACATTTTAGGCAAGTTATAAGAAATTTCCAGTAATGTTTAAAAGTGACAGCGTATCTCTGGTGAGAGAACTTTATTTAGTCATTTAGTTGATCTTTAACTCTCACATAAAATTCAATTAGTCAGAAAATGAAAGGCAAAAATTATAAATTACCACAAGTTCTAAACATTATTCGCATGATTGTTAAGACTCATTTTCTTTTATAGTGTGATTTTTGCATTCTTACCACTAAACAAAAACTAGATTATAAGTACTAAAATATTAGTGCTCAGGAGTAATCAAGTATGGGGTTTTAAGAGATCACAATATCTTTATTTTAGCTTTTTACTTTATTCTTTTGTCTTTGTTTACTGCTTTAATATACAAACTATTTGAAGAAATAAAAACATCATTCTGACAGGACATATCTGATAAGATTTTTAAAGTAGAGCACATCCTTTTATATTTGGAACATTTTAAAATTAACAAGTCTTCTGATTAAAGCTTTAGATATCTGAAAGTTTTGATAGTTTACTTTAATTCAAGTGTGATTTTTTTAAATTAAAAAATATATGAGAAGTTTTAATTTTATTGTCTACTTCTGCAGACTGATGGCAGCCTGGAGCGACTGGCCAAAGAGAGTGAAATTCTTCAACAAACCTATGGCCATCTTTTTGATTTTACTATCACCAACAATAACATTGAGGAGACAATCGATACACTGGAACAACAACTGAAACAAATTAACAAAACAAGTCAATGGGTACCTGTGAGCTGGGTGTACTGATGCTCAGTTCTATAAACAAGTCCTCGTCTTCCAGGTATAAACATCAGTGTTTATTAGAAAGGTTTCTGTTGAGTGGTTGATTGTTGTTTCACCTGACTTAAAAGAGTATGTTTTATGGAAAACTATAAACATGTATGTATGTATGAACTTTAAAAATCATAAAAGGTAACCGTGCAATAGAATTGGTATAATTTTTCTTTGGTTAGTAAACTAGTGTAATATGATGTATATGTTTTACTACAAAAACCCAAAGTAGAAAGGCTGAATGTATTCTAAATGCTAATATTTTAAGACAGCTCTTAATATGGAATATTTTTAATGTCATCTATATCCTATCAAAAAAATCTGCTATTGTTAAACTGTATACCAATATTCTCTAGTGAATCAAACAATGCTTTTTATGTAGAAATGATGTAACAATTTTTCGAATTGTACGTGATTATACTCACTCTTAATATAAATTCTTCCAAGATTGTTCATTTCAAATATTACGTGAACTTACTCCAGACAAGCCAGGTACATTATCTTGTAAAAGAGGGAAGTTTTACAAGAAATGAAGTATATATTTATTTATATACCCACATAAGCAGTATCTTTAATACCTTTTGCTTAAGTGTACTGATTTTTTAAATTCAGAAACTAGCATTCCACCCCCACAATGGCACTTGCGTTTTATTATTCTGTTTCTAAAGTGAGTTGTAGGTAAAAATAAAAAAACTTATTACTATTAGATAATAATGAAAAACTTAGTTGTGTTTTTATTACAACTTTTTTGAAATATATGGGTTATACTTTTCGTTGCTACATTTTTAAAATATAGTATAAAGTTTTATAATCAGGTGATCATTATGTTTGGTTTTATAAAGATAGTTTTTATGCAACAATGTAATAACCTAATTACATTCCTATATATTAGATATTTTAGGGACCAGTTGCCAGTGTTGTCACAAGAACAAGAAACATATTTTAGTACGACAATAACAACATATCCTGTTGTGTCCCAGAAAGCATGTCATGTAGCATCTGTTTATTCATCTAAAAGCAATAATTGTGTTACTTTCTATTGCAAAAATAAAACTGTATCAACAAAATAAAGTACTAAAACTTGCACTAAAAGGAAGTTCTGAATTAGAGATGTTGTAATTAAAAGTTTTAAACAGTTTTATTGTTAGAGAATTACTTCATAGAATTCAAATAAAAATAACATGGTCATATCAGAAAATACTGGTGATTTCTTTTATAGGTTTAGTTGTAGAGTAGCTCACAGTAACAAAACAACTTGCCTAATGTCAGCCAGACAATAATTATCTACTGAGTTTGTTGAGAGATGGTTTGATATTTGTACAAGGTTTGACAGAAAACTTATATTTATAAAATACTTCCTTTATTAAATTCATTTTCATAAAAAAAATTAAAACCATTAGTTACAAAATTTGCTTCCCATAAAACAGGTTTTTAAGTTGTTTGACAAAAAGGAATACAATTATTTATAAAGAAATATAAAATTTATATATAAATTAATGCTGGTTGAAACAAAAAACATTTGCATCCTTAACCAATCCCAATATACCATAATGTGAGAATTATATTTAGCATGGCCTTTTCAAAAGCTCAAGAAAGCTGAAACCCAATAAAACATTGTACAAAAGAATTAGATAAATCTGACAAAAAAGTGTGACATTAGGAGCTGTACACTTTTAAGATACCCATCCACAGACACAATTTTCCAAATTTCGTATTTTCCTATTTATATAGTTTACTGCATGAAATACACCCACCATTGCTAAAAATAGTGTTTTTCGGTCTTGGCTTTCAGTTATAAAAAAAAACAAACTTGATAGCATTTGTGGATATAACAAAGCAGTTACACCACAAAGCTTTAATTCAACATTTAAAAAAAAATCTGAAGTTAGGGGTTCAAAGCAAAGTCTGAATTGTGTCTGCCTTCTAAATGGAGATCTTAATTAGCCATTTTACAATAAAAAAAATGACCTCCAGCATCTAGTTAATAACCATTTCAGTCTTTTGGAAATATACCAAAAACTTGGAGACCACTCGTTTATTGGTTTAGAAGTACCTCACTTTTTACTAAACAATCAAATTTTAGTTACAAGCAAGATATGTTCAAAATGAATGAGAAAAAAAAATGCTGAGAAGATAATGTGATTTTATAAATGATATGCAAAAAATTTACATATGATAGAAATGTATACTGAGCATTCCAAGGTTCAGAACATACAGAGAATAATGACATTAACATTAAAAAACTTTACAAAAACACACCTGAATGAAATTAATGGTAAAAAAAGTATTTCTTAAATAAATTTACAAAAAAAAATACTTTAACCCTGCCATACAAAATACAATTAATTAATTTTACATAATTCTTAGTAATACAAGTGTTATTCAATTAAAAATGTTAAAATTTTTCATTTGGAAAACAAAACGTAAATGAAAAATTTCTTACAAATTGTATGTTTGAAAATTAGCTGCATTTCATACACTACTTGGATACAAAGTTCAAATTATTTTTATTAACTATAAATCTATAATGTAGAGCTACACTTCTGTTGGCTTATAAAAATGCCCCTGATTTTCTTAGTTCTAATTGATGTTAAACACTTTTGAAAAATACATATACCAACAATACAAAAGCTAGCCAATATTCGTAATAAATGGTGCGTGATTAAAATTATCAGCAGCTCTGGCTAACAATTTTTCAATTATGCACAATGTATGTTCATAACCCTAAGGAACAGGCAATGAAAACTGTCAAGAATTTAGTTTACATATAAAATACTACAAAGTAACAATCATCTTATTTTACATCTAAGTCTTTCAACTAAAGGTTGCTATATGCTAGAAACCTGTTTTAATACTGAACATTTGAAGACTGACTACAGAATATGGAAATATACTAGCCAAATTAGCTAGGGAAACTAAAGTTTTTTGTTTTTTATCAATCCAAAGTAAAAGACTGTATTATTTATAATTACAATAAATAATATGTTATTGGCAGGTGTTATGCTGCACACAGCAAGAAAGATTTACTTAGTTATGATAAACTGGCCAGATATGTTTAGCTTATAATTCAGCCATGGATCCTCGCCATGACATCTGCCCAAATCCAGTGCTATATGTCTTACTTCCACCAAAATAGTCTGCTGAAGTCAGAGGAACAGGACTATGATGGCCTTGCAGATAACGTGTTAGTTCCTCTTGAGTATCAAAAATCATTACTACAAAAGGAGATCCTGGGACATGCTCTCCCGACCATTTGACTTCCAGCCGGTAATCTCCAGGCTCAGTGGGGTCATACTTACAGAGAATTGTTCTGTCTTTCTGACTCTCTCTTCGCATCTCCACTCTGAATGCTCCTATGATGTCACATTTTAATATTAAACATATATTTATTAAACGAAAACGAGTATTTTTAATGCTTCATACACACTGAAATACTACAAATATTTTTTTCTTCCTAATGTTTTAGGAAGAGCAAAAACATTAACATAAATATTCTATAACACAATCACGGGCATCAACATAAGATTTTAATGCATTATATTAGAATTATAGGAATGTGTTAAAACTTATTTGAAAGACCAATTAATGTCAAAAATATGTATTTATACAGTAAATATGAAAAGCAGATAACTTGAGAAATTGGAGATCCAGTGATAATGGAACATTCAGTTAAGGAAAAGTGACATTAAGAGACAAAATATTCAGTTAAAAAATAAAACTAATACTTGAATAAAAGTTTTACTAAAAAGTAACCACATCAAACTATATTTTAAACATTCAGTAGTGTATCAAAGTGTAGGAAAACTTTCACAAACTATTTAAAATCATTAAAAAAATGTTCAACCCATAGATAATAATCTTTAAGCCCTATACACTTAAAACATCATTAAGTATATTCTAAATTTACAATTAAAGTACATAAAAAGGACTCACCTTTAGGTCCTCTTATCCTAACTGTTAATTGGCCAGCTCCAGCCCCTCTTGTATCACATATGAACCTACTCTGGTATATGGCCAACACACCAGGTTCTACTCCTGGTCCATACACTCTCACTTTAGAAGCATCAGGTGGCCCAGCAATTCTTACAGAGAATGGACTCCCTACAAGAAACAAATTTCCTTGTGTAATAAAATCTCACAAATATTGCTAACAGCTTTTCTGAATTAAAACTGAGAATTTAAAAGGAACCTATGTAACTGAAATTGGATTTTAGCTGATCAGAATAAATTTAGGATTATTACAATGTCGGGATATCAAATCTACATTTAGCAAAAATGCTGGTGAATAAATACACAACATTAGAAGCAATGAAAAATGTGGAAGTATTTACACTCTGTAATTTAATGAATTGTTTCACACAAAGTACAAAATCACGTTTTTTCTAATTATCTATTTATTGAACACTTACAAATGATAAATTTTGAAAGTGTAAAACAGATACAAATTTCTTATAGAGTAAAGTTGAAATCAAGAAAGAAAACTACTGCACAACAATCTAATGCTATACCATGCACCACAACAACAATTTTAGAGTAAAGTATTACCAGGTACATGTTCTCCCCCATACTTGACAGTTAACATGTGCCGTCCACCTTCTTGTGGCTTGAGATAAAGAGTAAATGTTCCATCTCTGTGATCATACATCTCACAATAAGCTACTTTATGTGGTCCCATGCAATGTGCTGTTAATTCCCCTGAAATTTCAGATAAAAATAAATATTAAACCTTTGAAATGGTAATATTCATGGTGAATATTTAAACAAAAGGGGTTATATTAAATTATTATCTTTAATTACTTTGTGAAAAATGGTGCGTATAAGTTAAAACTTTATACTAATTTATTCAATAAAAAAACGTTCAGTGATATAATTCTATGTTATAAAAATAATTTGGGAAACTACCCTATACATTGACGTGAATTAAATTAACAGTTTTAAGTTATAACACAACTTTAAGTTTACATGTAAAATGCAAATAAAATAGTAATGGAGAAAAGAATTAATCAAACCAAATAAGCTGATCATTTTTGGTACATAGCCCTTCCTTCTTTTTGGTTAGTTGAGAATTCACAATCCATCTTGTAATTATGAAGATTTACCTTCCAAAATGATAAGATTATCAAGTTTCTTTAAATATATTTACTTACTCTCCCTCTTATGTGTTAATTCTAATTACAAAGATTTTCTTACAAATATTATATTTAAAATTATAATTCCAGGTTACCCTGATGAAACGCCTTGAAATAGAAAAAAAAACAAAAAACTTTGTTCTATATATCCATAAAAATAGCATTGAAAAATATTCCATTTCTTTTGTACTTCATATATTTTCCTTATCAAAATATTTTAAAAATAGAACAATGAAACAAATTTACCTGGTCCAGCTTTTCGAGTATCAATGAAAGCTTTGATCTCTTTGCCTACTGTGCCACCTCGCAATCCATCTCCAGAACAGGCCACTTTGTTAGGGTCACAACTTAGAGATACGGCTACTTTTAATGGACAGCCTTTCACTTGCCTTTCTGACCACATCACATTCAGAAGGTAAGCTCCTGTTCAAATAGTTTAAAACAATATTTGTGGTGAATCTGAAAACTATTTTGTATCAAATATAATTTGATGTACATTTTGAAGCCTTATTTCTATCAAATTATTCCAATAACAAATCAAACCAAAAATCTTCTAGTAAAAATCAAAGTTAATATATGATTAAAAAAATTGTCAAATATTTTAATGAAAGCATTTTAGTCTTATAATTCTAAAGTCCTACAACTAAACTTTTAAAGCTTTTGAATAGATTTCAAATGCTTTCTACAGCTATAATAAATATTATGAATAGTGATTATTTATCAGCAGCTGTACTGATAATTAAATAGAATAAAAATAAGCATAACACACATAGCTACACACATAGGTACAACTAAGCATCTATTTCATGTTCTACAATATAAAAACGTTTAATATATCTGCTAACTTTGCCTTCCCTAATGATTTCACTATAAGTAAAAACATCAGTTTTAATAATAAAAACCTTTTAATGTAATTGCATTTTAAAGCAATAATACAGTATTGATTATTTCTTTAATTCAATAAATTATTAATTATTCTTTTAGTAGATTTATGTAATAGAAAAGACTATACATTAATTAATCATCAATCTACCTGGAACTGCAGGAGTATATACTGCCTTGTAAACATTGTTTCCCTGGGGTATTAAATTCACAGGAATATCAGCTTTTACTCCACTTACACTAACTTCTGGTGACCCTAGATGATGTAAATATATTAATAAAATATGAATTTAGTAAAAGAAACAATATCTTGAAAACCCTAGTAATATATTAATTAATTTCACAAGTGAACATCTGGGGGATAACTGAAGCTGGCATAAACATATAATATATAAAAATTCCATAAAACCTAGCCTTTGGGGTTCCTGAAATATGACCTTAACATAAAACATGATTTTCATTACAAACTGTTAAAATACACTGCCCTATGATATTCCTAAATACCAACTGAACCTAAAATGTCAAATTCTTCCACAAACCATAACAAACTGACATTTATACATCCTGAAATATTACATAAACAAAAACATCAAATTCATAGGAAAAACAATCCTATTATGCTGATCTCTAGAGATCTTAAAATATGATGTTAATGTTGTAAAGAATTATACTTGTTTTCTATATATATATCCAACAAATTTAGATAATTTATGAAGAAATGAGAAGTATAAAGTCTAAGAAAAGACAAAACCATTTACCAGGCCCTGCTTCTGATCCATCAATAAGGAACTCTGCTTCTTCCCCAACTTTAGCAGAAGTTAATCCATGACCACGCAAAACAACTCTTGTATGATCAAGAGCTGGTTCACCTGGTTCTGCATAGGCAAGATATGGCGACTTTGGTAGAGGAATATCAGCATAGTATATATAAAGATAGTATTCACCTGCAGAAAAAGGGAGTTATTTATATGCACAATGTAATTTCCTACACTTAGCTTACTTTAACATCAAGTTAAGCTTTACAGTATTTGAAGTCTTATTAACAGATATAAACCTTTTGATATATATGAGCCAAGATATTTCCATTTTAGAAAACTTGTCATTAAAAGTTAAATAAATTATGATGAAAAATATACAAGATGTGATATGTAAAGTCAAAATGTAAATAAAATATATTTACAATGTTTCTTTCTTTGTTGTTAAGCACAAAGCTACACATAATGGGCTATCTGTGCTCTACCCGCTGCTGGAATCAAAACCAGATTTTTATCATTCTAAGCCCTCAGACTCACTGTGAGCCATCATGGGAGGGGGGGGGGGGTTACAATGATTAGATCATATTAAATCATCAATTGGGCATGCAACAAAATGATTTAGCACTGATTCTAACAATATCTCACAAGGTCCAGTCACCTTTGAGTAGCTGTTGCACAATGGCAGCTTTAGGAATGCATGGGATCCAGTGCAAAATTATGTGTGCATTAACCTTTAAAATGTATAATCATGTAGGGGCCTGTATATTACATTTATATGAAACTTTTTAAAATAAGACTTGGGCAATGTAAGATCAAAGCTACCATGGAAAAGAGTGGGGTCCTGTGTGGTTGCAACTACCTAAAACCACCACTTCCGATACAAATTAGGCCCAAAATAATATATGTAGCATTAATACCTAACAACTGTTCTATAAATATTTATAAATGATCACATTTATACATTATATATGAAACTTAACCAACTATCTAAAAGCAAGTGTTTCTAAAAGCCTTACAACTTTGATATAAAACAAAAAAATACTGATCTTAACTATTAATCATTATACAGGAAATCCTGATACTTTTTTACTTAATGCCAGTAAAATTATAAAAGTGTACTTTAAGTAACATATTATTAGCTTCTCTATGGTTAAACAGAATCTGTAGCAATCTGTGATTCTAGTTAGTATCTGGGACTTCATAAGAAATGTACCACTACATCTACTACATGTACTTGTATCATATGATAAGGGGTGTTGCAAAATAAATCACACTTTTTTCCCCCAAAGTAATGACGAACTTGGTAGGACTGCGAATATCATCACTCATGAGAAATTGTCATTTCAACGTACTCTTGGGTGTTTGACTTTTGCGAAAACTTTGGAATCATGATGCTCACTAGAACTCAGGTTCGTGTTGCATGTGCTGCCTTCAGGATGGCTCAGAAACTAGTCGCAGACATGCTCCAAGAATTTAAGTCTTCCAATCAACACATCGCCTCAAAAGTTTCAGAATTGTTGAATTTGAAAGAGTGGTTCATGAAAAAGTGGTGAAATGTGGATTGGGAACTCTCCAGATTTAAATCCTGCTAAAAATGTCGGAGCTTTCAACAATGCACAGAAGAAATGTTGGAAACTTTGCCTGATTGCGAGAGACACAAATGTAAAACCTTGAGTCATGTTCTCTCTGATGTGCTCACAGAGACAGCCACGAAAACAGACACGTTTGTTGCATTGCTGAAACATTTTGCAAATCAATTAAAACTCGTGCGTGAGAACAATGGTGGCCCAATCAAGTGATATTGATACTTGGAATTACTTTTTTATTGAATTAAAATCTTATTTGGGATTTATTTTGCAACACCTCTTAGTAAACATAACCTGAGGTGGTGTACTTTCTTTAAAACATCTACATCAAATGGAATCAAACACATCCTGAAATTAACAAATGTTTCTATTAAAAACATATGTAGTGTGTGGAATAAAACAAACTGTTATGAAATACTTTATTAATAAATACCTGTATCAGGTATAGTTAAATAGAACCTGTAATTGTCTGCAATTATAGCTGCATGAGGTAGACTTAAACACAGCTATATTTGTACCACATGTAGTAAAATACAAACTTTCCTGACCATACCTGTATTAGGCAATTGATACAATGCTCCAGTGATGTACAACATATCATTATCAGGTGATGTAAATTTAGTCTGTAGTGAAGTACTTCTATCAGATGCAGTGAAACACAACCTGAAGTATTGTAATTCTATCAAAAAACCTGTATGAAGTGGAGTGAAACAGCTAATGATGATGTACACTAATTAAACATACCTGCATTGGGTGGAGTAAAACAGAGTCTGTAACGATGGTTATTAATTTGTTCAACTTGAATTTCTATCATGCCTTCTGATCCTCTAAATTCAACTTGAATTTTACCTAGCAAATGACGGGGAGAAAAAGGTGTTTAGTACCTAATATTTTGAAATTATTTTAAATGTTTAGAAATTCCAGCTTGTGGATAAATATGAAAGTACATATATTTTAATAGCAAGTCAACAACACTTTATAAACCTTACACTAAAGTTTTAGTTTATCCTGAAAAAAAATATTTCAATTTAAAATTAATATAGAAATTCCTAAGGAAAGTTTGTATCAAATTAATTTAATTATTTTATAAGGAAGAATGGAAAGAAAACAATAATCTAGATCAAAACTTCATACATTTTTCAAACTTGGTATTCAAATATTCATAATTCTACTTCTGTGTGTCAACTGTTTAAAAATTCAGAATATCAATATGGGTTCTAAATGTTTTTGTTAGTGTCTGTTTCATAGGTATAAAGCTACACACAATGGTCCAGCTGCAAAATGTCTACTACATGGATCAAAATCGAAGTTTTAGCATTTTAGGCCATTAAGCTTACAACTGAGCAATTAGAGGGAAGGTTCTAAGAGAATCATTTTGGATCTCTATAACAGTATCCTTTTTGGACAAGTTAACAGTACTTGAGAAAATAATTATTTATCAATTGATAAATTAAGATATAGAAATTTTGTATAATGTCAAAGATATTATTATAGAAATGTATCTAAAATGTAAAAAAATCTTAATTAACCTTTCCAGATGGGTCATGGGTCAAAGGCCATGTCATCGAGTTTGTTGACTTGCATTCAAAATTTTACTGAACTACAATTTCATGAATTTATGTCAATAAGTTTGATATCAAACTGTATATTATAATTAATATCTTAGAATTATACATTATTCAATTTCTTAATTTAAAAGTAAATATTAAAACAACACAGTTAAACATTGATTTTTGTGTGTCATGTGGTATGCTGAATGCAGCACTGGTTCAAATTAGATGTTTGTGATGTCAAAATAATAAGTCTATATTTTCATACTAATTAGAAACTCAAATTAACAATATTGACAAGGT
>NW_013665642.1:424388-432156 GCF_000517525.1 Limulus polyphemus | reverse complement strand
GGTATGCTGAATGCAGCACTGGTTCAAATTAGATGTTTGTGATGTCAAAATAATAAGTCTATATTTTCATACTAATTAGAAACTCAAATTAACAATATTGACAAGGTAGAATATAAAATAAGAACCTCATATCTTTTCTATTAGCCGAGATATCTCTCATGTACTGAATCGAACACAGTGGCCCCACTCACCTCTTTCCATTTTTGGAAATGGTCCCTTATATACACTTACTTCAATATACAAGATGAGACGTGAATAACCAACTGACATCTCAGAATGTTCCCCTAGTGGCTTTCTCAGCCATTTTAAAGTGTTAGTACACCATCTCTTTCTTTTGAGCCAAAATTTCAAGGAGGTAGATTGTATCTTTAGTCTGCTCGAAATTTCATATTTGTTTAGACTGAAATACAGCTTAGTTACTAAGTTTGATAAATTATAGTGAAATTCTATGGTACTGATATAGTAATTTATGACTTTTTGGTTATTCAACTGTAAATATAAAACCTAAAAAAATTTATTTTGTTTCATATCCTTCATGTGCAAAATTTTAAAAGGCTTAGCAACCTACGTCAAGCAGCAACCAAGTGCAAAAGTTGTAACTAGAAGAAATAATTGGTTGCTTTACTTCTTTATTTACTGTTCTATGTTTTAAGAAAAATAAGTTTAAGAATTTATTTCAAAATAGCAATAATCTATATACATATATAATGTATAATAATTGAAATGCGACTGTATTTTACAAAATACTAGTCTACGAAAACACAGCCAAGACAGGTCACTTTGTACAAACTAAAGGCTAAAGGTCAGTTTTATATTATTGGATATGGTAACATGAGTGCCCATGTGCCACGTCACTATAACTTCTCTATTGTTAGCCAGACATGGCTTAAAGGTCAATGTAATAAAAATAATATATATATACGTATAATGTTATGAGATTTCAGCTATTTAGTCTAAACATTTATGTTTTTGTGTTATAATTTGTTGTCATTCTAGAACAAAAGAGGCATAATTTATATTTATTTCCCAATTTTTTATGGTGGTTACAAGATAGTTCAAATCCACCAAACCTGTACTGAGATTCATTAGTGAAAATAACAGATAAAGTATAATGTTTTTTCTTAAGAAATGTTTGATAACTATCTGGAAATTATAAAGATTTCACATGTGAAATTTGAAAATTTTCTGATGCATAAGAACTTTTTAATCTTAAAATGATCTTAATCTTAATGATCTTAATGATTTTTAATCTTATAATCTGTAAAATTTGCACCAAAAGAAAACTTTACCAGGTCCAGCATCACTGGTGTCGAAAGATATCTTTTTTTCTTCACCAGCAACCAGACTAATACGACCATCTTCATCCAACAAGTTTTCCCAGCCTCCTATTGCTCTAACTTTGTTGGGGTTAACAACACGAGGATGATACGGACTTCCTTTAACACAGAAGACATAATTATTGAAAGTGATAATAATAACAGTACAAATGATAATTGTACAATGAGCATTATCATACTCAGCTTGGGCGCTATAGAGATAACATCTGAACACCAAAATATTGTTAATTTGTTCAAAGATGCTCTTAAGATAATGAGGTGGATATTTCTTGTTCATTAAAACAACATACCAGCAACCTCAGAAAAGCCTGTTACAGCAATAAAGTGACCATGAGAAGTTCTATCGGATTAATGATAAGCAGAAAAAACTTTTAGGAAGTAAAAATCACTTTGGATTAAACCAAGCAGTTCAATGCAGGTATAAGAAACTTAAGAACACAGCAACTTTAGAAACAACAACATTTTCTATTGCTATGACTAAATTCTACTCTAATAGTTATTATAAAGTGAGATGTGTTTTCATAAACTGTACATTATCACCAATTCTACCCATATAAAAAGACTGATAAATACCACTAGCAACTAATTAGTGGAAGTAGTCTTTCTAATATGAAAAAAAAGAGATTACAATAAAAACTAATAATCAATGACACAAATCTGCTAATACTGCAAAGCTGGGGCTCATATGCATAATATCACACCTATAACACTGAGGTAATCAAAGAAAGATAAATGTCTTTAATGGTACTAAGCTATTGCTATTGCCAATAGTAGTTTTACCTGGAAGTTCCCTGCCATTCCATAGGACTCTAACATCAAATATTCCCACCTCTTGTGGAACATAGCTTACAATAAATATTCCATCTTCTTCTTCTTCTATAGTGCACTCAGCTTCCGTGTCAGGACCTAAAATGAAAAAGAAAAAATATTCTAAATTTAATACACATGTAAATCTCTAGAAGGTTAAACATGATAAAGTAACTGCTCAGAAAAACAAAAACAAAATTTGTAATTGACAAAGACAAATGTTTCTTTCAGCCAAAATTTCTGCTCATCAAAATACTGTCAATATTACTAAAATACTGCAAAAAAATATAGTGTTGCACAGAATGAGTCCTTTAAACATGTAAATAAAAATGGCAAACTAGAGAACAGAATAAAATCTGTAACTATGCTTTAGTCACTGATGATGAAAAATACTTTAAACCTAAAAATATATCATCCCATGTATAACCCTTAATTCTGTATAATTTTGTAGCATTACAAAAAAAAGTAACATTTACCCAGACATATAAAAATGAAAACTCTGATAAGGTATGATATGGGTGACATGTATACATTAAAATATATGTTAAACTATTGATATTGTATTTTAAAAGCAACCAGTACATTATTATTATTATTATATACACACTGCTAACTTACCATCTACTCTGGCCTCAGGTCTTCCAGTAAGTCCACGAGCATCAACTTTAAACGTTGCATTAACATTGACACTTGCAGTTATCAATCCTTTTCCTTCAACCTTTGGTGTTCCTCCTTCCTGAGCAATGAAAATTACTGGACTTCCTGTAAGGAGAAAAGTGAAACTCCAATGGTAACTATGATACTTAATAACACCCAACATGATGCTGCTTGGGTGGAAAAGTATGGAAGGAATTGCACTGTTGTTATGCCTCTTTTGAAGGAAAGATAAAAAAACAACTACCATTAGAAAGTAATAAATAGTATGTAATTTATTTTACTGCATTCATTTAACCATAACAACTGAGGTTCAAAACATCCAAGTAAAGTGCTATACATTTGTAAGTTACATAAATCAGTAATTTCTAACAACATAATTTTTACTATACTTATAACATAAAGGTTCCTTTAGAGGAGAAAAACATGCACGAAATTTTAGAAGAGTATGCATGGTCATCACTAGTTAACTATATTTACCATAGAGTTTTGAAGTCATACTGAATATCACTACACCACAGAAGTTGAAAAAGAAAAAAAAGATGTCATATTTAATGGGTATTTTAAACAAAAAACACCAAAGGTTTAATGCACAGCAGATAATATCACACACCTGGCACCTCAACTCCACCATAAGTAATTCCTATTTTGTATTTTCCTGGCACTGTTGGCATAAATTCAATCACTTCACCTTCTCCATCTGAAGTTCCTTTCACTTCTATTGGTAGATGTCGGCCTAAAGGACTGGTCACTGTGACATCAAGTTCAGCATATCCTGCTTCTTGTCGAGTTACTAAACAAAAAGTGATCCAAGTTTACATTATTATTTCTGACAAAATATCAATAACTTATTGGGTGAAACCTGAAATCTTTTGTTAAGAAATTTGCCCAGTAAGCAAAGTTACTGGTTAGTGTTACACTAGATCTTGGTTTTCAGTCCTTCTGATTAATTTATATCACAGGGTGGTGTGAAGCTCTTAAATTATGTATTTATAAAACACTTTAATTTACTGAAAGACAATGAACTAGTTAACTTTGAGCTCAATGGAAAATATAACCATATAACAAAATAATTCTGTACAATTTAGAAATTATTGTGATGTGAAAATAGAAAAAGCTCTCATTAACATACTAGATAAAGAAACATTCAACTGAAATGAAAGTGAATTGAGACTACATGACATCTTACACAGAAAATTTTTTAACTCTTAAAGATAAATATTACTGTATTAGAAGTGATGAGCAGGTTACTGAACTAACTATCAAACTTTACAGTATGAATTACCTTTCTGCTTTTAAAGTTTGTCACAAAAATTACAACAAAAAAACATATTGTTTGAAAAAATATATTACATGGTGTAATTAGTCTTATGGAATTGTATTCATCTAAAACTAATCCCCAAATATTTGTTACAAGTGAAACAGGAGGTTGTATTTAAGATAATATAGATTTTTGCTTTACAACCTTTTGCCTATAAATCAACATTATATTTGGAAAAAACAAATACAAAAACTCTAGAAAATGTATCCATGTGTGCAAAATAAATAGTGAACATAAATTTAAAAACAGGATTGATCTAAATCAATCAATCAGACTGTTAAATTCAGTTTTACATTATATCAGACAGAATTTCAAGATAATCTACTAAAACTTTAAATAATGTTAATGTAAGTTTTGCACAGGTAGTATATGAACATTATTGTTGTTGGAGAATACTTAAAACTTATTATAAACTGGAAACAAGGGTTCTAACAGTAACTGCTTCTTTTAGATTTACAAATATGATAACATTTTTTAATTTATATACAGATTTGTGTATAGCAAACCTAAATTTCACTCAGTCACCTCAAATTTTTGTATGAGTACTTCTACTTGAGTGCATAGTTGAGTACAAAGAAGATTCTAGAGTTATTCTTTTTACAAAATTTTAACTTATTAAACAAACTATTTTTATCCTATAAATTTATATCAAAGAACTTTTCAATATCACATTTTTTTATTTTTATGTATTACCAAGCTATGACTCTTAATCTTGTTTTCAACCAAAATCTGACACCAAGTATTAAATACACTAGTTGAAAGTTAACTAGTACTTCCAGTTACACTCACCAGTAAAAGAAATTTTTTTGTTTACAGAGAAAGTGGTATTTTTAATTTTTTGTATCACTACTTTACTGGAATCAAAAACTTGGCAGGTATAAGGGGAACCATTGATAGGCTTGCCCATGTATAGAATATCAATCTTGTGGCTACCTATTGGAATAAACAAGAAACAGCTGTATATTCTACACATCATTTATAGTAAGTCACAAGAAAAAATTTTTTTAATTTCAAATTATACAAGTCTTTTACACTCAAATGTTTTGTCTGACTAAAGTGACCCAGCTAATTTCTTTATAAAAACAATATAAAAAGCAAAACCCTATGACAAAATAACTGAAGATGAATTAATACAAGTATGAAATATCTTGAATTGTAGTTTAGTATATAAACTACTAATATTTATTAATACAATGTAATTAACATGAAACAAATAAAAAAGATACTTATAGCTAAACATAGAGCTTTTTTTTTCAGAATTCACACATGAAAGTTTAGATTTCAAAAACATACCAAACCATTACTAATAAGCTTAAAATTTGATGAAAACATGGTGGTCAATTATATTATTTAATTTTCAGTTAGGTACTGCCAAAAAATGACAGATTTTATTACATGTTGCTAAAATTTTCAAAGCATTATATATGATAGTAAAAAATAAAAAAATACTAAACATTTGGATGCATCACACAAAATAAAATCAACTACTGTATTCACACAATAAAATATAAATCTGTACAATATCTACTTAAAGATGGTCTTCTTGCCAATTTCAATTAATGTAAATTATAATTCTTTATGATTTGAGTAATATGAGATAAGCAGCACATTAACTGTGGTTTTAATTTTTTTTCTTACATACAGTTATTGAAACATACCATAATGTTCTGGTGTCCACTCTGCCAATAAACTTCCATCCCTCTGTTGGTAACACTTTACTGGCACAGGGGAGCCTGCAGGAGCTAGAAATATGATACTGTCATTGTTAAAACTTTTGGGTTTATTTAATCAAGACACATGTTTAATAATAAAATTATTAGAAAATCTACATTTACAATAAACTTATAACAAGCCTAGTTAAAAAATGTCCTATATCTCACATATGTTGTGCCAAGTAAAACTACATATAAGAAAACACCGGAATATCAGACTTTATTTCCTTTTATTAATTTCTTCTACTGATTTCGTGACTTCAAAGGTCACTCTTCAGGAAATAGTTTTACTGAGAATCTATAACAAAAAAAACATACAAATACACTTTTCAACAAAACATAAATAATCTAAATTAAGAACATATACTTTCCAAATGTAGAAACATATAATACAGTCCATGTATAAATTATTTAGATTACAAATGTTTAAAAATAAATAAAATTAGTCAATATCCTTTCCTTTTCAAATTAAAATCATATTATTATAATAGAAATGCAATTTATTTACCCTATAATTTCATACTTTTACTTGCTTTTTCTTTTCTGCAAATCTTAGTAACTGTTTTCACAGTTTCACAATTCTTATTGACTTTACACAACCAATTACTTCTGCACTCTTAATACTATCTATTTAAAATGGCTCCAAAAAAGTTTGTGAAATATTTTTCGAAAAATAACCTTTAATGTTTTACATTACATTCCCAAAAAGGGCAAACATGAATTCAAATTTTCTCAAGATACATTCATTAAAATGCTTACAAGCATATAGTGGAATTTTTTTGGGTGATGCAAGTAACACAGGAAAGAGGTATGGAATGAAAATGAATGCTAAGAAGACAAAGAGAATGCTGATAAGTAGACATGATAAGCCAGAAATTCAGATAAAATTAGAAGAAAAAGACATACAACAAGTAGAGAAATTCACATACTTGGGCCAGACCATAACAGGTGATGGAAAATGTGAAGCTGAAATAGTGAAGAGAATTGAGGTGGCAAGAGGTGCCTTTAATAGTATGAAAACAAACCTGATATCAAAGAGCATAAGACCAAAAACAAGGAAGAGAATCATAAAGTGATATATATGGTCAACTCTGTTATATGGCTGTGAAACATGGACCTTGACACAAGCATTAATTAACAAACTGGAAGCATTTGAGATGTGGGTGTAGAGAAAAATAATGAAACTATCCTGGATAGACAAGGTAACAAATGAAGATGTTCTTAATATGGTGAATGTGAAAAGCTATGTTGTACCAATCATCAAGAAGAGAAAAGTAGCATATTTTGGCCATATGATGAGACGTGACAAAATCCAGCGAGTTCTACTAGAGAGTCAAATAGAAGAGAAAAAGATAGATAGAGGAAGTCCAAGAACAGAGTGGATAACAAATATTAAAGAGTGAACTGAGAGAGCAAAATATGAAGACCTGGTGAGAAAAGCACAGAACAGACACAATTCACCACAATTTGCACACTTTAAAAGATATACTATGTTCTTGGAATTGGAATTAAACAAGTTATTAATTAGCAAAACAAAATTTGTTATTGTTTTGGTAGATTTCATATAACTTAAATTACATAAAGCACAGTATATATATATATCAGGGATGCACAGGTACCCGGCCAGACATTTGGCCCCAGTCGAGTATTGGGCTACCTGGTAATATTCAGCTGCAGCCAAGTGTCGAAGTTAAGCATCTAAGCCATAATCTTTGTGGCAACTAATGTGGTACTGAAAGTTACAGTCAATAATTGACCACTCACTGAAATTCAGGGAATTCAGAGAACAATAGGGGTTAATAACAGGCATGGCTTGAGAAGTGGATTTCTGGGGAAGGTGGGGGTTTTGAGAACAAATTTTACTACCTGTGCATCCCTAATATGTGTGTGTGTGTGTGTGTGTGTGTGTGTGTGTGTGTGTGTGTGTGTGTGTGTGT
>NW_013665642.1:412938-424378 GCF_000517525.1 Limulus polyphemus | reverse complement strand
CGTGTCGATCTACTATAGTGTGTGTGTGTGTGTGTGTGTGTGTGTGTGTGTGTGTGTGTGTGTGTGTGTGTGTGTGTGTGTGTGTGTGTGTATTAATTATCCAAACAGGCCTTAATAACCACAACAAAAATGTTGCATAAATTAAAAAGTTCACCAGGGCATAGGTTATAATGTGTGATATAAGATGTGCCCTAGGTTTTGGAGGTGACTGTAGAAGTAGAACCCACATTGCAGTGGGGATACCGTGTCTCACTAGCCTCACATGTTAAAGAAAGAAGAATAAACAAAAATTAAGAAATATAGATAAATGAATTTGTATAAGTAATCCTGAGATAAATAATTTCATTAACATTATTTATCCAGTAAAATTAGTAATTGAAAAGACTTCAATCTCTGAAGTAGAGGCACGTTATTTACATGTAGAAATTAAAATAATTAATCTAAATGGTTTTGATAAAAGAAAAATTTTTCTTTAACAATATATAGCCCACCCTCTCCTAACAGTAATATGCCATATTCGTCTGTTATAAGTATTATAACTTAATAATTACTCAGATTCTGTAAAATTTGCAATAAATTACAATATTTCATTACTAAGGTTGACATATTTATGCAAAAATTAATATTTAATTGATTTAATAAAAATAAGGTTATTTAAACAACTTGGCACCATTTTCATGTGTGTGTGTGTGTGTGTGTGTGTGTGTGTGTGTGTGTGAATGCCATTCTCAGATGCAAACATAAAACCTTTTATATAGGGTAGATAAAGTATGAAAGTTAACACCTACACTGAAAAGGTATTTCTGATAGATTCTTACATCCACTCACATAATAGCTTTTCTCAACTTGTACTGTCCTCTATATTCGCAAATTTTCACTCACCACTAGCCTTCATATTCCCACCTACCCCCACATGTTTCACGTAAGGCAATTGCATGATAGCTTGGAAATGAGCATGTGACAACTCTTAGCACAGCTGACTCCCTCTATGCAGCTTAGCTCAATTTCACTTTGAGATTGGGTAACATAAAAAAGAAAAGACACCAGAAGTTGAGAGTAGGTGAAATTCTATCAGAAATACATCTTCAGTGAAGGACAATGTTAAGTTCCAATATGATATCTTACCTTCCCTCACATAATAGCTAGAATCATACATTGATTTGGTGGTGGGAATGGTGTAACATTACCTAGATGAGTCCCCTTCAGAAAGCACCTAAAGGAAGCCCATGGGGTGTGTGAATAAAGAGTATGTAAAATACACCCATGGGAGACTGCATCACATTTGAGCCAGGCACACATATGCCCGTGAAAATGATGTGTTGCAATAAGGGTGGAATCACAGGAAGAACTTCAAAAATTAAAGGATGGGAGCCCTGGTATAGAGTAGCTCAGACATGGGAACTGAAAAGAAGATCTTTCATTCCAAGGACCCGCATTATCATGTGTGCTTGTCCAACACAACCAACACCGGTAACCCTGGGAACCAACATCCAAAGAATGGTAGGAAGGCAGATAGCAATGCGGTAGTTCAACTCCTGTCCAGAACCAGGCAGCACTGGGAATGATTGTCCAGTCAGCAGTAGGATGAGGGTACCTGGACCACTCACATGTGAGATCTTATAAGACTGGTCCAGCTCCAATCAACACCAGTAACCCCTGGGAACTGACATCCAGGAGACAATAGAAACAAGAGTGCCCAGCCAGAGAGCTGAACTGCATTGTGGTGGAAATCATCCAGTCCATAACCAGGTGGCATGTGAAATAGAACATCAGGTCCTCAGTAGGAGTGTATATACACCATCTACACTGGAAGAACACTACTGCCCTACTATTAACTAAATAAAATTAAGCACACTCAGGAGGAAGGCCCCATGGTCCACCATCCCAACAGGTAGGAGCTAGTAAGTGATAAGGACTCATCTGTACTCCACTAGAAAAATGAGTGCGTGTGTGTGTGGGAAAGGAATGCATTGGAGAGTCCAGAAGAATGCAACACCAGAAACAGTGCAACGGGTGACCACAAAACGTTATTTTGAAAAGCAAACCATTCCAGATACAGCTGAACCAAGGAGCAGCTGGGATGATTATAGCTGGTCAGGCAACATTTGCCACTGAGCAAAATCCATATATGCAAGAAAGGATCCTGAAAAAAGAAAAAGAATAGTATAAAAAAAAACACCAACTAACTCATAGAGAAACTGTGGAGCTCAAGATGGCAACAGGAGGTAGATGATAGCCTGTAGAGCAGAAAACAGCCAGATGTTACAGATAATGTGAGATAAATGTATGGGAAGTGGTTCACCTGCCAGCAGGAACTATATACTGTAAAAGATGATGGAATTGGGCAGCCAGGGGCATGTTAAGGTGACAGATTTTATTGGAGAAGACTTGGAAGAGATGACAATCATCAAGAGAAAGGAAAGAATAAGCCAGATGAATCAGCTGGAAAATCCAACCTACAAGGTTAATAGGAGAAATATCCTGGGAAAGGGGAGGGTTCCAATTAATAAACAAATGGGAACCACAGAAGGGAGCAGTGCAAGCCACGTAACAGAGAAGACCCTGGACAAGACATAAAAGGCAATCTGGATCAAAACAAGAATCAAAGTGAGAAATGGGAGTGAAAGCAAATTTTCCCTCATGTGTGGTCAAAGTTTTGGGCATGAAAGACTGATATTGGTAGAGAATGACATAGGATTTGTAATAGAATGTGTGAGAGACATCGAGAATGAACAAATCTGAATGTTGACATCCACACACACCAAGAGAAGAAGGAAAGTCTTTAAGGAGAGATGATATAAGGAACAGGAAAACGTGGGCTTGAAGGGAAGAAATGTGAGAGCATTGGGGATGACATTGAGTTTCCAGTCAGGGAGGGCAATAGGATGTGGAGGACAGCAAAGGTGGAATGAAACAAAAGTGTGAAGACTGGACAAACAAAAACACAGCAAAATTTTATGAAATAAAAGCAGCTGACAATGCCACATGATAACCAGGTACAGTAAAAAGTCAGGTGTGGGAGTGTAGGACAGGACAGAGGAAAACCATTATGAGAAAACCAACAGCATTAGACGTACCACCTATATTGGTAAAATGACATGGAGGAAGGATGCAAGGAATGAGAAATTAGGGGAAGCAACTGGCTGGGATAGTCCAGTCCAGCCCATCTGGCCAGGGACTGGACAAAAGCCATGTGTGAAGACGGGGTGTTGGAAGAAAAGTGAAGGATGCAGCATGCTCAAATGAGGTTGTCTGAGGAGGGTGAGTGAGAGAGGTAGAAGAAGAGGATGTATCAGTAAAAGCAGGTACAAAAGTGGAAACCACAGCTGTGTCAACCAAAGAGGTGCTTCCAAGAGCACTTGACATGAAGTGGCTTGTATGATTGCGAGGACAAGAGGAAGAAGATGGATTGGGAGGATAAGCATAAAGATAATTGCCCCCAATCCTGACTGAGGGCATTGATTGCCACATTCAAAGGATGAGGAATAGGAGACCATAACCTGAAGCTTGGAATTCAGGTGGGTGGCAAAGGATTCCAGTTCTGGACTACCCCACTGTAAACACAGTCAACCAAACACCTGTGGGCCGAGGTGTCCACTCCATGGGGAGAATCTTGTTGATGCACAATAAAAGATTCACAACCAGATTCAGGGCACCTAGTATATGAATTGCTGTCAATCGAATGTAATGGCTGTGGGCCTAAAACGGAAGGTTCAAATTGTGGAAACAAAGAGACCTCAAATGAGTGACCCCTTGCTGAGTGATGTACAAGACAACCATGGGAATTATTGGAATGGATCATAACCGATTGGTTCCAGAGAGGCATAAAGAAATTAATCAAGGCCTGATAAACTGTGAGCAGTTCTAACTATAAGGAACTATAATGGTGGAAATGAAATCACCTGGAAAGGAGAAGATGGGCAAAGGCCATGACCACCCAACAAAAAATGTAGGGAGCCAAAACCAGCCTGAACAGAAGAACCCAGAACTGGTAGAAACAAGCCCAAAGGACAAAACAAAGAAAATGCTGAGGAGATTGGAATGTAGAGGTAAGTATCCAAGACATCTACCTTCGTCATCCCCAGACCAGGAGTAAAAATCCATTGAAGAGATAGGTATAACTCCATGGTGAATTGAAAAAGGTCTGGGAAATAGTTCAAGGAAGAAAGATTGATGTCGTCCTGGGGACAACAAACAAATGGGGATAGAAACCTGGCTGAGAAGGATCCACCCATTCCACAGTGCCCTAGTGAAGAGGGTCTAGAACCACCTTGGACAGATACTGGCTGAAAATGGGATACCAAGGAGAGGGGAAGGAGATGGGATGAGGAGACAGAACTCCCAGAACCCAAGGGTTTGTGGTAAAAGACTTCCACATAGTGGCAAAATGCAAAAGCCTGGACCCCACTACACCTGTACCTATCACTGGGGGCGCTGAAGTGGTCGACGAAAAAAACTGATGGTTAACCTCGAAGACCCATGTAGCAGTAACTGCTAAAGGGGAAGAAGGATGGGGTGAGACAAGGAAACAGGTTCAGGAGGAGGTTGAGACAAACAGGAAGCCAATGATAAAATGGAGGTGTGCAAATAGGTAGACTCGACTCTGAACTCTAAAGAGTCAGGAAGGCCCCCAAAGACATCTTGCCTATAGGAAGGTTGGGGTAAACAGACAAAAGAGTGTCCCGACCCAAAAGATCCTAACAACAGAGGAGCCATGTCTGAAGAGAGAGAAAGGGCAGAAAAGGACAACTGTGTCAGAGTAGAAAAAAATCAGGGCATGAGTCTCCACCACAAACCTTTCAGATGAACAGTGAAGAGCCTCAGACAATAGGCTAATCAAGGAAAGAGAATAAAGGAGGGAGGATAAGGTGAAGCAGATATAGGAGAATTGAGGTTGGAGAAACGTGACCATAGTATTGGGATCTGAAAAGAAGAGAATCCAACTGCTGCAACTCCAAAAAAGGAAACTCAGACCAATGGTAAGCCAAGGCATGGGCTTCCATATTATGTGGGGGTTGAGGCATACTGACCCCAGAATGTAATTGGTCTGCAAACCTATTGGCATGAACTCCAATATCTGGTGAGGTGGGGAGACAAGATATGTGCCCAAAGGTGTCTCACTTAAAAGGGAAGGGGAGGAAATGGGAGACAGGAACAAAAGTTAACAAATCTGATTGATCAACTCCAGGAAAGGAAGAAAAGGCCTGGGCACATCTACTAGAGCTAAATGTGACTGTGTAGCATAAGATAGTGGAGGAAATAGAATGTCAAAATCATCATCTTCTTATGCAGGTACTCATAAATAAGACATGACAGGATAACCTTCAGGTAAATCAGAAACCTGATGATGGTAGTCAACTTCCAGTACACTAAGGCCATAATGTTTTGTGCCAGTAACTGTGGACCCAAAGCCATTGTAGACAAAGTAAGGTCAATTGCATTGTGAACAGCAGTAGTAGTAGTTGTAACATTAAACTCTGAATTCCTGATAACTATAAGTGGAAATAGTCAAAAATCCACACAGGGAGCTCAAGAAAAAAACATGGAAGAAATTTAAAGATGTAATATTAACGTATATAAACAACAATTTAGAAAATTGAAGTGTAGCAAACTAAAAAAAACTAAGTTCTTCAAAAACAAACAATTAACTGATTGAAATTCAGTGAGTAAGGCTCGAGCAAAAAACATATCTAAACACCACAAGTGCCAATCAATAAGTGAAGTTTAGCTAAGCTCCATACAGGTAGTCAGCTGTGCTACAAGTAGTGTCACACTACTCCTATTGGTAGAGGATTGTTGCATGCTCATTTGCATATTATCATGCAGCTGTCTCACATAAAAACACGTGAGGGTAGGTAGGAGTGGCAAGCAAATATTTGCACATAGAGAGGGCAGTACAAATCGAGAAAAGCTACTATGTGAGATATCACATCAGAAATTAGTAGTTACAGTAGACTTTGCAAGTAAACATAATAGGTGGAGGTTGGGAGTTATACTAGTTTACATAACTTGGTTGGGTCTACTTTACTGCTAATTAACTTATTAATTTTGGTCTTTACTTCTATAATGGAGGTTGGAATGCCAACCTCATGGGGTAAGGTTGCCTTCCTTACTCCCAGTAGCAGGACCTTATTTTCGTTTTTTTTTAGTTTATATTTCTTTGGAGAGCAGTCACCTTCCCACAACTGTCTGCAGGCAATGAAGGGTGGTATAGATGTGGGGTGTTGTGGGCCTAAGCACCCACATCTCGCTCTCCTTACTTATTCTTATTTATTTATTTATTCTTTTTACTTTAACATGAGAGACTAGCAAATGGAAGTTAAGACTAATGGACGGGTTATTCCCACAACATTGTAAGTCCTACTTCACCAGTCACCTCTAAAACCCAGGGCACATCTTATATCCAACATTATAGCCTGTGCCCTGGTGATCTTTATAACTTAGGCAGAGTTTTTGTTGTAGTTTTTTTTGTTAAGATCTGCCTTGATAATCAAAATACTTTTTCATCACATTTTTGGACTTGATACTTTTCTTTTCAATGCAGTTCTTTTTTTTTTATGTTAATCTTTGCTTGACTGTTCGAAATTGGTTTTGCATATGTATATATATGATTTTAATTGTGATTTTTTTGAAGTGTTGGCAAATTTTATCCACCAGTTATAAGTATCTATTAACACACACTTAAATAATTTTGTATCAAGATATATACAAAAATAAGAGCATATCTGAAAACTACCTTTACCAAACAATTGTGTGCATCAGCAAGTTCTGTTATTATTTCCTAGATGTAAGGAAGAGAAACCCCTTTCTGACTCTTAACTTAAAGATCAAAACATCAGCTGTGTATCTGAATATTCAGCCCCTAAAAGCAACCATGTATACACTGAAGCACAGAAAAACTAATTTATCTCCCTCTCTTTTCCCTCCTACAGTAGACTAAGCAAATTATATGGTATTAATAATGACAATACTAACATTTATTTTTAATATAAACATTAAATGTTGCTTTGTAAAATCTCAAATTTTTTGGTTAGTTTTTAATTCTTTTTTGTTGTACAGTTTTGTTAAGTTATTGTGGTTCGACATTAGTTTCATGTTGTTTTACTTTTCCCACACTAGTTTGTCCAAAACATTCACAAAATGACATATTACAAAATAAGCATGACAGATGTAGGCATTTATGACATTACAAAAAAAACCTACTTGAGATTAATATATCAAAGTCCTTGGCAGCACCAAATCCTCCGGTTTCTATCAAGAAAGTAGCATCTGTATCAAGTGACACAGATTTTAGTCCACTTCCATGTGCTATGATAGACTGGGATGGATCTCTCATTTCTACAACTTGAGGGCAGCCTAGAGCAGTAAGGGATGGATTTCATTAAAGATAAATCATACCCACACTAAGAACTTTGAAACATATGTAATGCTTAATACACTTTGTATTAATGACAAAGTTAAACTAATACTCAAAAATGGATTTAAAATTTTAAAAATGCTTTATTATAGTAACTAAACTTATTTTTGTAAAACAATATTAATTTTTAAGAAAAGCAGGCAAGATTCTGAAATTTAAAAAAATAAAAAATATCAGAATTACCTGGAGCTTGATGACCATTGTAAAATACATCAATTTTGTGAGGAAGATCTGATCGCGGGATGTAAGTAACAAGATGGACTCCCTGACTGATCTCACGTACACTATTTCGTACTTCCTGACCACCAACAGTGATTTTAACAGCAAGCTGACCTCGACCTGCTCTAGAAGTATCCACTGGAGAAAAAAAAAAGTACTTTATAATTACACGAACAACTGTCAATGCTATAATAATTTTTTAAAGTATCAAATATTTTTCAATCTTAACAAAATCCTTTCATAAAATCAATTTTCACCATTACATTGCAATGTAATAATAATTATGAACTTGTGGTAAAAGAAACATTTTCTGCATTTGAAAACATCAATGCTTAATTAAAACCATTACAAAGGACTATTTATTCAATTCTGCCTTTATAAAAGAATTATAAAAAGTAAATAAGAAAATCTTCTAATCATACTAAAACTAGCTCAAATGGGCATAGAAACTGACCTTTAAACTTTTGCTCTCTGTTCACCACACCATCATCAAGGTCCATCACTTTCACTCGACTGGGATCACATACTTCCACTACATAGGGCTTACTAGTAACAGGCACACCTTTGTGGAGAACTTCAACCTTATAGGTACCCACCTCTCGGGCATGATACTCTGCACGGTAGCTGTTCTGTTCAGTACGAACTACAGAAGCTTGGACGGGTATATCCAAGGGACCTGTCGACAGATTTCATGGGTTATATATTTTGTTCTTATGGATTAAAAACTCTCGCTGTACATAAATATTTTTTGCAGTTTCATGGATTCAATAACTGCAATTGCTCAAGTTTTCACAACTTTTTAATTTCTTATAAAATAATAGGTTAATTTTAAGCTGAAAGGTTAAATACATTACTATAATGGAGGGTAACAGAACAAGCATTTAGGTTATATCAGCCAGTTATACCAACTAATATTCTTGCTGGGAGATATAAACTTACATAATCTATAAAATAAGCAAAATTCAAAGTTTTATCTTTTCTTGGTTTGATATACTTCAACTTTCTAAACATATCACACAACTGGCAATTCTCTAATATTACCTATGATATCAACAATAAAATGACAAAAAATATAATTACATTTCTTATACAAGACTCAAATCTACATTCAATAAAACAGTGTCAATAACTATATGCATATCAATAAACTAGAAATTAATAACAAGTATCCCTGATTTTTATTCAATTATTTCAATACAATAGAAAACTACTAATCATTTGAGTATAGAACTATTTCTCTACAAATTTTGAAATATTTAGAATTTTTTTCAATATTCAATATACTTTACATAACACAAGGACACTTTCTACATGATATACATATTACAAGCCTACCAATAACACGTATGTCAACATCAGAGGTCATGTCTTTAGTGTCTATTTCAAACATGTTGAGAGATCCCACAAGGCCATGTTTTAAACCATCTCCTCTGGCTATTAATGTTGGGCCACTTCTGGTGATCTTCGAACCTAAGGCTGTTGCTGTTGACTTTCTGTCCAATTCAGGTGAATCCTTAATTTCTATTTTATATGGACTCCCTGTGAACACATGATGTGGTTTATTTTATAGGAACATTTACTGGCAAACTGCTATTGCTTAAGATTCAAATTAACCGAAAATTTAGTAGAAACCTATAGCATAAATGAAAAGCCAACAAAAAGGTTCTTAAAAAAAACAATAACTGACATTTACAGTTTTACAATAAAAATGAATTAAGTTTTACATTATGTTATTCTTAAACAGAACTTAAAGAAAATGTCTAATGCTTTTACATGATTTTTTATAGTTCTCATTATAAGCATAAGAACAAAAATTAGATGACTCTTCAAATATAGCTTAGTTACTGAAATATTACCTAGTTCTATATAGATATAATAAAAATACTTAATAACATGTGCTTTTACCTGGAATGTCTTCTTCATTAAAGGTGATGTTAACATAATGAGGAACCTTCTCCTGAGGCACAAAGGTGACATTATACAAACCCCGGCTTTTCATTGCAACTTCTGCTCGGACAGAAGACTTGCGTGTGGTGACGACAAGCTCAAGGGTTCCTTCCCCTGCCTGTGAAGCATCAACTAATAGGGAAAAAAATAATTTAAACTTTGTATATTGCAGAATTTTCATGAAATTGTTTACTTTTTAAGGAAGATCAAACACTGAAATACATTTGTTAAAACTTTATAATCTAAAATAGTATAATCACAACTTTTCACATTTTGTGTTTCCCAATTTTCCACATGATAAAGTTCAATAGTTCTGGTTACATATTTTTATTATTTCTATTAAACTACAATAACTATTTGTAATTATAACATTTATTAATGTACAAGAAAATTAATTTGCCAATCCTAGTACAGACCTTCCTCCCCCATTTCCCAAATATCACAAACTGATCCACAGAACAGCATATTACAAAGCTTGTTATTCTAAGAACTTAAGAATGATATGTAGAAAATAATGTATAATAATATGTCAACCACACTATCTGTTATATCTAGTGATGAAAAGATCTTTCACCAAATAACATGGATCATTAGGCCAGCTGGGATATGTAAGACATAATGATGGTTGAAATGTTATTATCAAGTTGCATGAGCAACAACTGTTACAGTACAAACTAGATTGTTGGTGAAGTGTAATTTTTATCAATTTTATATGAGTAAACCACAGCCAAAAAAACTTTTAGGCAGTAAGTTTAACCAAGTAACTAAATTTGAAAAGGTTTCTCACCCTAACTCAAAATAATGGGATACACACAGCATTACCTTGGAATGTTACAGGTTTTCCAACAGCTCCTGGAGAAATATTGGACACTTTCACCTTACTAACATCATAAACATTACTGGTGAATGGGCTTCCAGGAACAGAGATACCATCTAACATTACAGCCACTAGGTGAGGACCTGAAAAATTGGTAATATGCCAGAACATTCAGATTTATACCTAGTTCAAAAAGTACTTACACTATGTCACTGTTATTGCTTCAAATGTTGATTATCCCCAAATACCAACAGATAACTTTTCAACACATGGTAATATAGTAGGTTTTACAGGCACAGATTGAATCTTAACAGAAAATCCCTAATCAATTCAAGATTTATATTTGAAAATAAGCAAATATTCTGCCCAAGCTTTAAAAAAAACGAAATTGTTCTCTAAACAAATTACACATTTCATTTCTATGATAATTTGTAAACTTTAGTTTTTGATAATTTTTTATCTTTTTTTTTAGTCAAACTGAAATATCTATTATCATTTAAAGGCCAAAATCACATTATAAATTAAAAAGCTTTCAAAGAATTACACCAAATTTTAAGTATTTTTACCTGAACAAATTATACTTAATGATTGTCTCAGCCAAAAACTGTCAAAAAGAACTAGCCATAAAAAGGAAACTAAAGAGTCATTTAAACAATTAGTTGATTACAAAATGACAATCATTGAAAGACCTTGAACATGAATAATTTTTGTACATACCAACTTCTGTTGTAGAAAACTGTACATCATAGGTTGTATTTGATGTAGCTTTGATATCAACAGGAAGTTTCTTCGTTGAAGGAGCTAATGATAAACATCACAGTATTAAGTTTTCACTTAGTAACGTGGTAAAAAAAAAAATTACAACAACATAAAAGTCACAAAATATTCAGTTCATTTGTCACAGAAAAGTCACAACAAAGATTATGAAAGCAAAGGCTTAATCAGTAGGTGGAGAAATACAAAAGTGCTTCTTAAAGTACTTTGTTTTCCGTGTTATTTTACCTTGCTATATATATATATATATATATATATATATATAT